>NW_017671944.1:132293-178310 GCF_001879085.1 Nicotiana attenuata | reverse complement strand
AGGGGGGAGGGAAACTACCCCTTGGGATTTGAGTCGTTTGTGCTAATTGTTTTATCTGAAAGTCGTGTACTCGAGGTGACAAGTACGTACTCGGGCTTATATATGAAAAATTGACCGGTTTAGACTCTTAGGCTTCTATCATGCACTTATTCGGAATTGTTAGCACATGTTATATATTTTGTTCGTCGTGTCTACTGTCACATGCTTTATTTGAAGTTGTTGTTACATGTCACATTCCTTACTTGTCAAGTTTGCTCTTAAATGCTTTATTTGAAGTTATTATCACTTTTGTCATTATGTGTTTTCTTTTATTGTGGAGTTACTCTTAGTTGAATTTGTTGTTACATGATATCCTTTTGTTGCCAGGTTATTCGCATGCATTTAGACGTGGTACTAGTTCGTGAAATTTCTTTACATTGTTAGCCTATTTATACACTAGACTCCAAAGTTTGCCATTTCATAGAATTTCTTTCACTATTGAGTTTATCCTTAAACAATTAATTGGAATTGAGGTTATCGGAAGTCACTAATCAATTTTAATTGAAGTTGTGTTTAAAGGGGGTGTTGTTCCTTGTCGAGTTACTTTTCCGTTCATTTTGTTGTTATTGAAATTCTATATACATTGTGTTGAGCTGTTGGCTATTTGTTGCGGAAATATTGATATCGTTGGATCTTTGAAAAGGTAATGGCCTATGGGCACTTGTGATACGAGTTGATATGTTGTGTTGTTGTGATGATAGCACATGTGAATTATTGTGTGGTTTTGTTGTTGTTATGCGGAGGATTAGGGTGGCGTTTCACCATTGTTGTTATGCGGGCATAAGGGTGGTATCTCACTGTTGTTGAATGTACAAAGTGATACGGGTGGATATTGTGCTATTGTCCGGGCGGAGCGATAAGGGTGGCTATCAGAGAGATAAGGGTGGCTAATGATAATGCCAGGGCAGAGTGATATGGGTGGCTATCGGAGAGATAAGGGTGGCAATGCCAGGGATGATGTGTGATAGATTTGGGACATTGTGTTGGTAATTTTCGTTTGATGGTATGCTTTTCCTTCTATATGTCATACACCTTGCGTGACTTATTTTGTTGCTTCAATGAGCTACTCGATGTCTTTGATATTGTTTGTTGACTTGGGCTACATTAGTACACTCGCACAAACATACACTGTAGCATGCCACTTATACCAGCTCAGGAGTATGAAACTTAACCTTTATTGATCATGCCCATGTGTTCTTGTATTATCCATTTTCATGTTGCTATTGAGCTTGTGACCATGCCGGACGGATCGTGATTGTGAGCCTATGACCATGCCGGGCCGATTATGATTGTGAGCCTGTGACCATGCCGAGCGGATTGTGATTGTGAGCCTGTGACCACGCCGGGCGGATTGTGAATGTGAGCTTGTGATCATGTCGGGCGGTTTGAGATATTTGGCACATGAGTTGTCCTTGAGGTTGTGATTCCAGATGTGGGCACGAGGTGCTGTGAGTATATGATAGTGGGTTGAGACCCGTGACTTGTGACTAAGAGATGAAGTATTACAAAGTGATTTCGTTGTGAACCTTGTGTTTGAACGACTTAATTTATTGGTTGTCATTGTGTTCCTTATTTGGTTTCAATGGTACTCTCATGGTGTTCCTATTGCCTTACTGTTTATATCACATGTTGATTCTTGTTTCCATTTACTTATTTCTACTTTCCATTATTAGCTTTATACTTTTATACTGCACAAGTTATTTTGTTTAGTGAGTGTCTTAACCTGTACCTCATCACTACTCCAGCGAGATTAGTATTGATACTTATTGGGTAGCGATCGTGGTGTACTCATACTACACTTCTGCAAATTTTTGTGCAGAGCCAAGAAATGGAGATACCGGACTTGAGCAAAGTTTTGTTGATCGCAAGGATTCAAGGTAGAGCTGCTTGGTCGTCGTAGTCCCTTGGAGTCCTTTCCTTATATTGTACAGTCAGATTATCATTTGAATAGTATTGTATTTCTATCTTTGAGATCTTTCTTTGTACTTAACTAGAGTTCATTGACTCTGTATTACCAGTCTTGGGAAGTTGTTATGATAATTGCCGCATAGGCTCATTTCGCTCTTGTATCGGTATTCATATTAAAATCTATTTCAAATTAGCATTGCTAATAATTGGCTTAATTGTTATTGTAATCGACTTACATAGTCTTAGAGGTTAGGTGCCATCACGACATCCTACGGAGAGAATTTGGGATCGTGACAAGTTGGTACCAGTGGATTCTAAAGAGGGAGGATAAAGAGACCAAGAGGTCTCGAGGTTTTGGAGGGTTCAGTTGATTCTACTCTTTAGCTATTACCCATCGTAGAGGAGGCTCGGCTAGTCGGCCACTCAAGTCCACACTTCAGACTACTCATGGTGCTCCAGTTAGTCAGGATACTCATGTGGGTCAGCCATCTTTTCGTGCACCACCATTCCTCGATGGTTATTCCTGTTATTCGGCACGGACTCAGTACAAACATCCACGTCCGCAGAGGGGTTGTTATGAGTGTGGTGATACTAGGCGCATCATGAGATTGTCCCAAACTCGAAAGGGGCGTATTTCATCAGAGCACTCAGGCTTCGGGCTCCATTCCAGTCGTTACTCCACCTGCACAACTAGTTAGGGGTGGAGGACAGGCGAGTAGAGGGCGCTCTAGAGGGGGAGGCCCAGCTCGTTGATATGCTTTCTATGGTAGGCGGAGGCCGCTACACTAGATGAAGTCATTATAGGTATGGTTTCGATTGTTATAGAGGTGAATTATTCTTATTTTAATTTGGTTCTGCTTATCAGGGTGAGTCCTCTTATCTTGCTTCACATATGGGTAAGTTTCATAATTTTGTACTCTACTTATGTGTTTACCCCTGTTGGGAGATTCTATAGTGGTAGCCCGTGTCTATCATTTTGTTTTATTTACTATTGAGAGCTATGATACTAGAAGTGACTTTCTGTTACTCATTACAGTAGGTTTTGATGTGATCTCTGGATGGTTTGGTTTCGATTTGTCATTTAGATGCTCTACCGGTATGGGGGGTTCGTTATGTGTTGTGATTATGTTTCGCGGAATTGAATTAGTGGAAGGTTTCGACCAATATGATGTTTATTCTACTTGTGATTCAAAGCTGAAGATGGGATCCTTGCGCTTTCATGCGGTTTTATATGGTTGAACCGGGCTGCATGCCGCGGTGGAGTTGTATTAGGATGCGATCCTCGTGATTAGTTTATATGTTTTGATTCTCTCTTGTGGAATTGATTCATAGTATGGTACTGATAGGGAGTTGTGCCATTCGGGCTTGTATGATAATTCTCTCATGCGATTCTCTTTGCATATTTGGTCATATTCGTGTTGTGCTTATTGTGTTTTAGCTTGCAAGGTGTGAGCACAGGTGGCGTTAGATGTGACTTGTTGATTTGAGTTAATGGTCATGGGATCTTCATGTTTCTTGTATTGTTGTCAGTATTGTGAAGGTTTAGAACAGGGTTCTAGCTGATATGAGGTTAATTGTTGGTACTGGATTTGATTGTGGGCAACTGTGGTGGCCAGAGTTGTTGTTATGGGCATATGTGTGATGTGTTACATCGTGTATTTGTACCTTGTGGGCATAGGCATGGGTTGTTGCAGTTGGAGGAGGCCGATACTGTGTGTTGATGTGGGAACTGGGTCCTTGGGAAATGATCGGATGGTGAAAACTTTGGTCTAAGGTTTATCCGCGTGGGTGGAAGGAATAATCTTTAGTTGAGATGTTGTTGTCGGGCTTATGTGGATTAGGGTGACGTGGGATCACCTGCGAGCATATGTGCGGTGAGTACATTCAGTGATTTGATGACTTCAGAATGGTTCTTGGCACGTTCGAGGACGAACTTTTGTTTAAGAGTGGGAGAATAAAATGACCCGACCAGTCGTTTTGAGGATTTGCGTCCCGTTTGGTGGCTTAAGGTCTCGAGCAACTTCGTATTTTATATTATGACTTGCGTGGGTGACCGTGTTTGGTTTTCGGATGATTCGGGATTGATTTGGAAGGATGATGCTTGTTTTAGAAGCTTAAGTGATAAGAGTTGACCGGAGTTTGAATTTTGTGTGGACAACTCCGGAATGGTGTTTCAATGATTCAAATAGCTTCATATTGTGATTTTGTACTTAAGCGCGTGTCTGGATTTGGATTTGGAGGTTCGTAGAATATTTGATGCATTTTGGCGAAAGTTGGAAAGTTGAAGGTTTGGAAGGTTGAGAGGTTTGACTGGGAGTTGACTTTGTTGATATCGAGTTCAGACTACGATTCTGAGATTTGGAATAGCTCCGTTGTGTCATTTGGGACTTGCATGCGAAATTTGACATCATTCCGGGTTGATTTGATATGATTCGAAGCGAGTTGTAGAAGTTGAAAATTCATAGTTCATTAAGCTTGAATTGAGGTGCGATTCGTGGTTTCGATGTTATGTTTTGGGATTTGAGGTCTCGAGTAGGTTTGTGTCATATTTTGGGACTTGTTGGTATGATTGACGGGGTCCCGAGGGGCTTAGATGTACTTTGGATCATTGGTTGAAAGACTAGTTAAGTTAAGAAATTTGGAGTTTGACCATGTTCAATATCGGGTCAAGACAACCTATTTTCAGTGTTTTTTCAGTGCGTGAGCAGGTCCGTAGCGTGTTTTATGATTGAAATACATATATTTTTTGTGTCCGGGAGGTTCCGGATGTGTTTCGGGGTAGTTTCGGATCATTTCGGTGAAGTTTTGGATTGCTGGTGTTGTTACTTCGCAATTGCGAACTTTTTGTTGCAATTGCCAACTACTACAATTGCGAACTTTTTTTCGCAATTGCGAACGTTATTCGCAATTGCGAACATGTGGTCGCAATTGCAAACATCTACAGTTGCGAACTTTTGGTTGCAAATGCGAACAGCACTTGCAGATTTTTAGTCGTAGATGTGACATCTGCAGTTGGGAGTTGGAATTTCGGGATTTTAGCTCATTCTTTCATATTTTGAACCCTTGATTAGGCAGGAGCCGATTTTGAGAGGGGATTTTCGTATACAATCATTGGGTAGGTGATTTTGATCAATTTCCAACTATTACATGATTATAAATGAGATTTAACATCAAAATTATGAGAATCAACGGGGAATTTTGAGAAACTTTGGCTATGTTTTGAAAAATGAGAATTTGAGATTTGAGAGCCGAATTGGACTCGGATTTTGTAACAAAACACATATATAGACTCGTGGGGTTATGGATAGTCGGAATCTACCCTTGGACCCTGGTTTTGACCGGGCGGGCTTGGGGTTGACTTTTTTTGACTTTTGAGAAATTGTGTAAAGAGCATAGCTTTATTTATTGGAATTAATATCTCTTGCATTATTTGATGTTATTAAGTCGATTTTGGTTAGATTTGAGCCTAACATAGGTAAATTGTAAAAGGAAAAGCTATTTTAGAGTATTGATTGGGGGATTTTGAGGTAAGTATCTTACCTAACTTTGTGTAGGGGAACTACCCCTTAGGATTTGAGTCGTTTGTACTAATTGGTCTATGTGAAAGCCATGTACGCGAGGTGACGAGTACACTCGGGCTTATATGTGAAAAATTGACTGGTTTAGACTCTTAGGCTTCTTTCATGTACTTATTTGTAATTGTTAGCACATGTTATATCTTTTATTCTCCGTGTCTACTATCACATGCTTTATTTGAAGTTGTTACATGTCACATTCCTTATATGTCGAGTTTGCTCTTATATGCTTTATTTGAAGTTATTATCACTTTTATCATTATGTGATTTATTTTATTGTGGAGTTACTCTTAGTTGAAATAGTTGTTACATGATATCCTTTTGTTGCCAGGTTATGCGCATGCATTTACACGTAGTACTAGTTCGTGCCATCTCTTTCATTGTTAGCCTATTCATACACTAGAATCCGAAGTTTGCCATTTCATAGAAATACTTTCACTATTGAGTTTATCCTTAAACAATTAATTGAAATTAAGGTTATCGAAAGTCATTAATCTATTTTAATCGAAGTTGTGTTTATAAGGGGTGTTGTTCCTTGTCGAGTTACTTTTTCATTCATTTTGTTGTTATTGAGATTCTATACACGTTATGTTGAGCCGTGGGCTATTTGTTGTGGAAATATTGATACCATTGGATCTTTGAAAAGGTTGTGGCCTATGGGCACTTGTGATTCAAGTTGATATGTACTGTGTGGTTTTGTTGTTGTTATGCGGAGTATAAGGGTGGCATTTCAGCATTGTTGTTATGCGGGTATAAGGGTTGTCACACCTCTTTTTTTACACACCACCCCGAAGGATAGTGTATAAGGGAGTTTTTCCAATTAAAGTGACATTATTCGAAATGGGATTATTTATTTGCTTTTGTTCAGAGTCGCCACTTGGGATTGGTTTGTTTTCTGGTGTCCCAAGTCACCGGTTTATTTTAAATCCCAAATCGAGGAAAATTCGACTTTCCTTGTGAAGCCTGCGAACCAGAAATTCTGAATAAGGAATTCTGTTAACCCGAGGGAAGGTGTTAGGCACCCCCGCATTCCGTGGTTCTAGCACGGTCGCTTAAACTATCATAATTGGCCTATTATCTGATTTTAATACATATTCAAACCTATTGTGCAATTTTAAATTATTTACCGCTTTTAATTAATTTTAAGGAAGATTGAACGCCGTCTAAAATATGTCTTTGGATCGTGTCACATGAAATGCACCCGCAATCCGAAACACATTTTGTTCAACGTTTTAGGATTTGGATTTGGGTCACATGAAATGCACACCCGAGTTTATGAAGGTAATATTATTAAAATACGCGCCTAAAGCAACTAACGCGTTGTTAATTCTGCGAGGGCCATGAAAATTCGCTAAATGGCACGCCTCGAATTCTAAATATTTTAAAGAAATAATTATACGAGGGCCACGCATTTGTGATTTTATTTGGCGTGGCGCACCTCAACTTCATTTTAAAAGGACATTCAAACTAAACTTGGAGGACCATGAACTATTATTATCTATTATGGCTCACCTCCCCAATTATTTAAAAGAACTTAGTTAATTAACTAAAGGCTTAAAGTGATTGTAATTCCATCTAAGTAAACCCAATATCTTAACCTCTACAAACCAGTAAATAGTGAAATAACATTGGGCTAACATGAAGTCTAATTTAAAAGCAGGCCCAGATTACTTCTCGAGGGAGGCTGTCAAGCTTGGGCCCAGCAATAAGCCCAAATTCGAAGCCTCCAAATGTGCCTGGACTCAATATCGAGTCTCTGCAAACCCAAAACTAGCTGAGCCCAACAAAACCAATCAATGGGCCAATACCTGTGCACATCACCTCTGGATTTTTGCTACTTAGCATTGATCAATTACAGAGCATTTTAAAAAAAATGAAATCGTTACAGATTAAAACAAAAGAAATCTAAGTTTGACAATTAACTATAAACCAAATTCCAATTTCCAGATCTCAAAACTAGCTTGAAATACAAACTTGAAGACTTAGGTCTCAAATAAACCTCATGTAAACGAAACTGACAACTTGTCATTTTTCTTTAAAAGCCAACTTAGATATAAAATTTGCATTAGAGATACTAATTGATTTTAAACAAAGTCCCAACAAAATACAAGGTCCATAACTGATTAATACGGAACTTGCAATTACCACTTCATAGTTAAAACTCTTTAACTAAAACAATTTAAAACCCTTATCACATCAACATATTTAGCAGTCCAAAAAGTCTGAGTTATTGTAATTAAACAGATTCGAATCCATCAGACATAAAAATGAACAAATAGAGTCCATTGTTTACTTATCAATACAGATTCAAAATACCATATCAAGTCCTTTTACATACCTCAAATTCAATGGAAAAGACCCTAACTAACATCTGTTGCTTTAAATCTAACTAAGAATATGAAATAGTAACAAGGAGAAAGGAAGTTCAGCTTCAAATAACATCTTCATTTAACAGAACTTCAAGTCTACTACATGTTCAGCAATCAACCCTCAATCATGATCTAAGAATGTACCTGGAAGTTTGAAAGAAAACAGGAGTGGATGATCAACACATATACAGCAGGAGTCAGCAGCAATGACACAGCAAAGTATTAACCCAGGAATAAACAAGGAGTGGCTAGCTTTGAGGCAATTTTGCACCAGCAAAAGTGTTGAATGAAATCCAGCGATTAAAATCCCAACCAAAATGACCCAAACACTGGAATACCGAACAGACTCAAATCATTTTACCCTTTTAGCTGTTCAGGAATTGCTTTAGAGCGGAGATCTCAAGAATTTCAGGAACCTTTCTAATAGAACAGTGAAATTTTATGCTCTTTCAGCCGTCTATATTTTCTACTTTTTAGCTCTTCCCTCTCTGATTTCTAAGGCAAGGAAAGGATGCCTTTATAGGCAAGAAAGTAGGGCAGTCTTAAGGTTTTGATTTTTTCCCTTCAGCCCCTTTTCAATTCTTGTTTTTAGCTTAGAAATCCCTCACTTATTGACTTGTTACTCAAGTTAAACTACCAAAAACCTGAAATTCAAAAAGAACCCCCCACTAGAAGCTTCCTATTCTGTTACTAAGAGATTCCCTAACCTAAACTTCCTAAACTACCCCTGAAACCTTGTCAATTTACTTCTGAAAACCTGAACCAAAGCATGGGTCGAATTAGGGTCACCTGGCCAATCCAAATGGGTCACGGGCCCCAAATGGGCTCAATGTCTCAAAGACATGGCCTGATGAACCAAATCAACCCCTGGAGTGGAGTTTGAAATGGCTTCAAAGCCCAAACAGCAAAAAAGGAGACTCAATCCAATCAGCAAGCAAACAGAGGCAAAATACCTAAATAATTTTGAGTATGCAGAAGGGAAAACAGAAATCAAAATTAAACAAGGAAAAGGAAAAGGAACGAAACTAATAGATCGAAATCAAACTGGATACGAGTCTGGACTTTTAACATGCTTTAATTGACAGGAACTCCATGAATTGATCAATTAACACAAAAAGGGTAAACAAAAGAAGGAAAGCCTAATCATGCTGCTAAACAGAAAAATTAAACATGCAAAGAAAGGACAAAACGACAAAAACTAAATAAAACGATTAAAAGAAAAGAGAGAAGGGGGTGCTGGATTTGAATCAAAACTGGATCCGACTACGAACTAGTCCAAACTTCTCTGATATGTAAGATGGAATTTGACTACCATTATTCGACTATTCTTAACAAGAACAATCGAATAATGGAAGTTTCAAGTCCACTTGACCAATTATAAACCCCAAAACGAAGAAGAAAATTAGGGTTCTTCCGGTTCTGAGATTTGAAATTCGAGCAGATTGGGGTTGATTCGAGGGGGTCCAAGGGTGGTTTGGGGTTCAAATGGGGGCAAGGGTCATAGGGTGTTAATTAGGGGTAGATTGGATGAGTTAGGGTTTTGGTCGGGATTTTCCATTCAAGATTCGAAGATCCTGGCAGGGATTCGAGGAAAGATGAGTGGAGATTGGGAATGAGGAGGTAAAGGGGAATTAAGGGTGTAAATTTGGTGACGATTGGCCCATCGCCGCCGGCGGAGGCGATTTCCGGCAGGCGGTTCGAGGCGGAGGCGGTGAGGAGACTGTGGCGGCTAGGGTTTTGGGAGAGGGGTTCGCGAAAGAGGAGACGAGGGGGTAGGAGGGGGGGCGTTAGGACATATATATATATTAATGAGACCCGACTTCTGAGCCGTTGGATTATCCAACCTCGACGGCTCAGATTTAGTTTAAACTAAACGGCGTCGTTTCAAAGGCTGGGGGAAACGGACCTGGACCGGTGGGTGAATTTGGGCTGGGCCAGGGGTAATTGACTTGGGCTGGGCATTAAAATCAAAGACTGGCCCAATTTAAACCTTCTCATTTTATTTTCCTTTCTTTTATTTATCTTTTTCTTTTCTTTTCCTTTTCAAAATTAAAAATAAAAATCTGAATTCAATCCTAGGACCTAATTAAACTAATTAAACCTAAATGATGATTAACACAATTAATTAAAATAAATTAAAGGAAAACTAACAAAATTCAAAGCTAAAATAAATCAATTTTTTGTGATTTTTGTATTTTTGTAAAACCCTAATTACTAATTAATCTAAAATATGTAAAATCAAATCCTAAATGTGCGTGCAACGTATTTTTTTTTTTGTATTTTTGTGAATTATATAAATTAAAAATGCACACAGAAATGAAAATAATCATGAAAATTATGCAATTAATTCCTAAAAAGTCAAATAATTAAAAGAAAAATCCTAAATCTAAGAACTCTGTAGGAGTAAATCATGCGAGTCAAAAATCACGTGCTCACAAGGGTGGCATCTCACTATTGTTGAATGTACAAAGTGACACGGGTGGATATTGTGCTATTGTCCGGGCGGAACGATACGGGTGGCTATTATACAGAGTGATATAGGTGGCTATCAGAGAGATAATAGTGACTAATAGTAATGTCAGGACACAGTGATATGGGTGGCTATCATAGAGATAAGGATGGCAATGCCAGAGGTGATGTGTGATGGCTTTGGGACATTGTGTTTGTAATTTTCGTGTGATAGTATGCTTTTTCTTGTGAATGTCATACACCTTGCGTGACTTGTTTTGTTTCTTCGACGAGCTACTCGATGTCTTTAATATTATTTGTTGACTTGGGCTATATTAGTATACTCGCACAAATATATACCGAAGCATGCCACTTATTCTAGCTCAGGAGTATGAAACTTAACCTTTATTGATCATGCCCATGTGTTCTTGTATTATCCGATTTCATGTTTTTATTGAGCCTGTGATCATGCCGGGCGGATTACGATTGTGAGCCTGTGATCATGCCGGACGGATTGTGATTGTGAGCGTGTGATCATGCCGGGTGGATTGTGATTGTGAGACTGTGACCGTGGATTGCGAATGTCAGGATGTGATTATGACGGGTGATTTAAGACATTGGCACTTGAGTTGTCCGTGCGGTTGTGATTGGAGATGTGGGCATGAGGTGTTGTGAGTATATGATAGTGGGTTGAGACCCGTGACTTGTGACTCAGAGATCAAGTATTACAGAGTGATTTCGTTGTGAACCTTGTGTTAGAATGACTTGATTTATTGGTTGTCATTGTGTTCCTTATTTGTTTTCAACGGTACTCTAACGGTGTTCCTATTTCCTTACTGTTTATATCACATGTTGATTCTTGTTGCCATTTACTGATTCATGCTTTCCATTATTAGCTTTGTTCTTCTATACTACACATGTTACTTTGTCTAGTGAGTGTCTTGACTTGTACCTTGTCACTACTCCACCAAGGTTAGTCTTTATACTTACTGGTTAGCAACTGTGGTGTACTCATACTACATTTCTGCAAATTTTTGTGCAGAGCCAGGAATTGGAGATATCGAAATCGGGCAGAGTTAGCTTGTTGATCGCAATGATTTAAGGTAGAGCTGCTTGGTCGTCGTAGTCCCTTGGTGTCCTTTCCTTTTATTGTACAGTCAGATTATCACTTGAACAGTATTGTATTCCCATCTTTGAGATCTTTCCATGTACTTAACTAGAGTTTGTGACTCTGTATTACCAGTCTTGGGACGTTGTTATGATTATTGCCGCGTAGGCTCATTTCGCTCTTGTATCGGTATTTCATATTAAACTATGTTTCAAATAAGCATTGTTAATAATTGGTTTAATTGTTATAGTAATCACCTTACTTAGTGTTAGAGGCTAGGTGCCATCACGACATCCTATGGAGGGAGTTTGGGATCGTGACAAGTTGGTATCAGAGCTCTAGGTTCATAGGTTCTACGAGTCATGAGCAAGTTTAGTAGAGTCTTCCGGATCGGTACAGAGACGTTTGTACTTATCTTCAAAAGGCTACAGAACTATTAGAAAAATCTCACTTCTCTCATTCCCGTCGTGCAGATTTGTTGATTTTGAAGTTTGAGCCTTTGTATCTTTATTCTCTCACAGATGGTGAGGACACAGGCTACATGATCAGCTTAGTAGACACACGCACCCCCTACTAGAGCTGCGAGAGGTCGGGGCCTGAGGAGGGTCACATGCCGCAGATAGAGCACCCACCAGAGCAGCAGTTGAGGAGCCGCCAGTAGCTCCGGTAAGGGGATAGGCACCGTAGGCGCCTGTTGTTACCCCCGAACTTCAGGAGACTTTAGCGTAGTTCCTGATCATGTTTGGTACATTGGCTCAGGCAGGATTGGTCTCCGTTGCACCAACTACTTCGTAGATTGAGGGAGGAGCTTAAACTCCCACCGCCCGTACTCCAGAGCAGTGAGCTCACATTGGTCAGATTTCAGGTGTGCTGTCGGTACAACCTGTTATTTCAGTTCAGCCTAAGATCAGGCCAGGGGCATTAGAGGAGGAGCCGAAGAGCCTTGAGAGTTTAAGAGGTATAGTCCACCTACTTTCAGTGGCAGAACTACCGAGGATGCACAAGGATTTCCAAAGAAGTGTCACCGCATTCTCCGTACCATAGGTATTGTAGAGGTGAGCGGAGTTGTTTTTACTACATTTAAGCTATCGGGAGAAGCGTATCAATGGTGGCAGGTTTATGAGGTAGGTAGACCAATCGATGAAGCACCACCCACTTGGGCTCAGTTTTAAGAGATGTTTTTGAGGGAGTTTTTTTCCTAGACCCTCCGTGATGCGTGGTGTACAGAGTAGAGCAGTTGTGTCGGGGAATCATGACAGTGCCATTGTATGACATCACATTCAGTAAGTTATCCCATCATGCACCTACCTTGGATTCCTACAGTCGAGAGCGAGTCTGTAGATTCATTGAGGCTCGGGAGTTGCAGACTGATACTCCATTGATGTTAGAGTGTGTTCGGGGTGAGGAGAGGGAGTATAAAGAGACCAAGAGGTCTCGAGGTTTTGACGGGTTGAGTAGATTCTACTCTTTAGCTATGACCCATCGTGGCAGAGGCTCGGCTAGTCGGCCAGTCCAGTTCGCTCTTCAGACTACTCGTGGTGCTGCAGTTAGTCAGGGACTCTTGTGGGGCAACTATCTTTTAGTGCAACACCATTCCTACAAGGGTTATTCCAGTTATTTGGCACTGACTCAGTACGAGCATCCATGCCCGCAGAGGGGTTGTTATGAGTGGGGTGATACTGGGCACATCATGAGAGATTGTCCAAGACGCGGGAGGGGAAGATTTCATCAAAGCACTTAGGCTACGGGCTCCATTACAGTTGTTACTCCACCTGCACATCCAGTTAGGGGTGGAGTACATGCGGGTAGAGGGCGCCATAGAGGGGGAGGCCCAGCCCTTTGATATGCTTTCTATGGTAGGGCTGAGGCCGCTGCACTAGATGGAGTCGTTACAGGTATGGCTTTGATTGTAATAGAGGTGCACATTCTTATTTTGATTTTGTTCTATTTATCAGGGTTGGTCCTCTTATCTTTCTTCAAGTATGGGTGAGTTTCATGATTTTGTACTCTACTTATGTGTTTACCCCTGTTGGGAGATTCTATATCGGTAGCATGTGTCTATCATTTTGTTTTATTTACTATTTAGAGCTATGAGACTAGAAGTGACTTTCCGTTACTCATTACGGTAGGTTTTGATGTGATTTCTAGATGGTTTTGTTACGATTTGTGATTTAGATGCTCTACCGGTGCGGGGGGTTCGTTACATGTTGTGATTTTATTTTGCGGAATTGAATTAGTGGAAGGTTTCGGTTGGTATGATGTGTATTCTACTTGTGGTTCAAAGCTGAGGATGGGATCTTCGCGTTTTCATGCGGTTTTATATGCTGTGTGCCGCCGTGGAGTTGTATTAGGATAAGATCCTCGTGATTAGTTCATATGGTTTGATTCTCTCTTGTGGAATTGATTCGTAGTATGGTACTGATAGGGAGTTGTGCCATTTGGGCTTATTTGATTATTCTCTCATGCGATTCTCTTTGCATATTTGGTCATATTCGCATTGTGCTTATTAGGTTTTAGCTTGCGAGGTGTGTGCCCAGGTGGCATTATATGTGACTTGTTGATTTGAGTTAATGGTCATGGGATCTTCATGTTTCTTGTATCGTTGTCAGTGTTGTGAAGGTTTAGAACAGGGTTCTAGCTGATATAAGGTTAATTGGCGGTGCTGGAGTTGTTCATGGGCAAGGGTGGTGGCCAGAGTTGTTGTTATAGGCATATGTGTGATGTGTTATGTCGTGTATTTGTACCTTGTGGGTGTAGGCATTGGTTGTTGCAGCTGGAGGAAGCCAATACCTTGTGTTGATGTGGGAATCAGGTCCTTGGGAAATGGTGTTTTGTGTGGATGACTCCGGAATGGTATTTTGATGATTCAAATAGCTTCGTATTGTAATTTTGCACTTAGGCGCATGTCCGGATTTGGATTTGGAGGTCTGTAGCTTAATTTGAAGCATTTTAGTGAATGTTGGAAAGTTGAAGGTTTGAAAGGTTGAGAGGCTTGACAAGGAGTTAACTTTGTTGATATCTGGTTCAGATTACGATTTTGGTAGTTGTAATAGCTCTGTTGTGTCATTTGGGACTTGCACGCAAAATTTGACGTCATTCCGGGTTGATTTAATATGATTTGGCGTGAGTTGTAGAAGTTGAAATAATTCGTAGTTCATTAAGCTTCAATTGAGGTGCGATTTGTGGTTTTGATGTTATGTTTTGGGATTTAAGGTCTCGAGTAGGTTCGTGTTATATTTTGGGACTTGTTGGTATGATTCGACGGGGTCCCGAGGGGCTTAGGTATACTTTGGATCATTGGTTGAGAGACTTGTTAAGTTAAGAAATTTAGAGTTTGACTATGGTCAATATCGGGTCAAGACGACTTCTTTTCAATGTTTTGAGTGTGCGATCAGGTCCGTAACGTGTTTTATGATTGAAATTCATATATGGTTTGTGTCCGGGATGTTCCGGATATGTTTCAGGGTGGTTTCAGATCATTTCGGTAAAGTTTTGGATTGCTGATGCTTTTGCTTCACACTTGCAAACGTTTTGCTGCAATTGCGAACTTTTGGTCGCAATTGCAAACATCTACAATTGCGAACTTTTGGTTGCAAATGCGAACATCCGCAATTGCGAACTTTTAAAATGCGACATCTGCAGCTTGGTTAAGAGTTGGAATTTCGGGATTTTATCTCATTCTTTCATATTTTGAACCCTAGATTTGGTAAGAGCCGATGTGGAGAAGGGATTTTCATATACAATTATTGGGTAAGTGAGTTTGATCAATTTCCAACTATTTTACATTATTATAAATGAGATTTAATATTAAAATTATGAGAATCAAAGGGGAATTTTGGAGAAACTTTGTCTATGTTTTGAAAAATAAAAATTTGAGATTTGAGAGTTGAACTGGACTCGGATTTTGAAACAAAATACATATATAGACTCGTGGGGTTATGGGTAGTCGGAATCTACCCTTGGATCCTGATTTTGACTGGGCAAGCCCGTGGTTGACTTTTGTTGACTATTGAGAAATTTTGTAAAGAGCATAGCTTTCTTTATTGGAATTGATATCTCTTGCATTATTTGATGTTATTTAATCGATTTTGGTTAGATTTGAGCCCAGCGGAGGTAAATTATAAAAGATTGGCCTTTGGGCACTTGTGATACGAGTTGGTATGTTGTGTTGTTGTTATGATAATACATGTGAATTATTGTGTGGTTTGGTTGTTGTTATGCGGAGTGTAAGGGTAGCATTTCACCATTGTTGTTATGCGGGGCATAAGGGTGGCATCTCACTGTTGTTTAATGTACGAAGTGATACGGGTGGATATTGTGTTATTGTCCAGGCAGTGCGATAAGGGTGGCTATTATACAGAGTGATACGGGTGGCTATCAGAGAGATAAGGGTGGATAATGATAATGTCAGTATGGAGTGATACGGGTGGCTATCAGAGAGATAAGGGTGGCAATGTCATGGGTGATGTGTGATTTATTGGATTGTCATTGTGTTCCTTATTTTGTTTGATCGGTACTCTCATGGTGTTCCTATTGCCTTACTGTTTATATCACATGTTGATTCTTGTTGCCATTACTGATTCTTGCTTTCCATTATTAGCTTTATACTTCTATACTGCACAGGTTATTTTGTCTAGTGAGTGCCTTGTCTTGTACCTCGTCACCACTCCGTCGAGGTTAATCTTGATACTTACTTGGTACCGTCCGTAGTGTACTCATACTACACTTCTGCATATTTTTGTGCAGAGTCAGGTATCGGAGATATCGGACTCGGGCGGAGTTATCTTGTTGATAGTTAGGATTCAAGGTTGAGTTGATTGGTTGTCGCAGTCCCTTGGAGTTCTTTCCTTATATTGTACCGTGAGATTTTCACTTGAACAGTATTGTATTTCGATCTTTGAGATCTTTCCATGTACTTAACTAGAGTTCGTAATTGTGTATTACTAGTCTTGGGAGCTTGTTATGATTATTGCCGCGTAGGCTCATTTTGTTCTTGTATCGGTATTCATATTAAAATCTTTTTCAAATTAGCATTATTAATAATTGGTTTAATTATTATAGTAATCGGCTTATCTAGTCTTAAAGACTAGGTGCCATCATGATATCCTACGGAGGGAGTTTGGGGTCGTGACAAGATCAGATCAGCAACGGTTCCCTCCACCCGCTGCCTTCGGTCAACTGAGCAACATGCCAGGAAGGACATTGTTGAAGGCTCACTTAGTGCTTCTAGTTTTTCGATTTGCTTCAGATTTGGCATTCATTCCCTCTCATGTTCTTGTGTTTTTATTGCAGCTAGCGCGCTTGACTAATAAGATGGAAAGGGCCTTTCTCGCTTGTTTGAAGCCATATAAGGCTTTCTTCAATCGGCAAGAAATGTCTGATACGGCTTTAAGAGATAGGGATGTAAGCGCAGCGGTAAGAAAAAGGCACTTAGTGAATCGGTGGATCACACATTTGGAGACAGGGGCACTCCTTTGACTAGCTTTTCTTACACAGCTATAAGTCAAGTGGAGATCCTCTATTTTCACGAATCCAGTTCTCGATACTAAATAAAAAGAGTGGCCAGGATCAAAGAGGAATCGCTCGAAAGCGTGTGAAACAGGGGTGACTTCACATTGTTTCTTGACACGCCTATCTTTCTTTTAGGTAAATCATTTCCCCATTCAGGCGGATGCCGCAACTTGCTCTTGTGAATGAGTTTGATGTATACCTCTTTGCTTAGCACATGACTGTGTACCCCTAAAATGGAACCTTGCCAAACTGAAAAAGCAACAAGTGAGATAAGGAGTATGTGATCAATGCCTTGGATCTATTGAGTAATGGTTTTTTAGAACCATATTTATTGATGCACGTGGACCTCCACAGCTCCCAACAAACCAAAAGAGGCATGACCTTAGTAATATATGAAGCTGCAAAGTAAAAAAGTCGTATAACCTTCCTCTTCCCATTCTTACTTCTGTAGGTTACCCGGTAATAGGGATATATGCGAGAACTCTTACCCATATCTTACCATTTCTTCGAAATCGTCCGCTCATAGCACGATGGAAGTGTCCGATTATAGCACGACATGCTATAATTCATCAACAACACCATCTTAGCTTCTTTCAGAACAATTTAGATACCAACACCATATGTACAAATTCATCTTTGAATGTATAGTTCCTGCAATATTTTCTTTTCCTTGTTCTTTTTATATTTGCCTGGTTCTCTGTTGTCACACCCCAAACCTGAAGAGGCGTGGCCGGCACCCGGTGCCATACTCAACCCGAGCGTAGTAACTGTGAAATCTGGAGGGGTAACCCTCAAGATAGGCCGATGAGGCCATATTCTGAATCATCTGAAAATAACGTCTCTCTCATATGAGGGGTAAATATACCCAAAAATTATATATATATATATATATATATATATATATATATATATATATATATATATATATATATATATATTTCTAAGCTAAGATTAAACAAATGGATTCGCAAATAAAAGTGCTAATGCTACAACCAGTCCATAAATTGTTAAAAAGCTTCCATAAAAGCTAGACTAAGCAATAGCGTACCTCGTATTTTTCCCTCTACCTCAGGCTGTCTCGCGATACCCTCTACAGCTTGATCTGCAGCAGTCCCTTGACCAACTCCAGGTCCAATAGAAGCAAGCCCTACGGCCAATCCAGCAGCAATAACGGAATCGGCAGAAATCAGTGGATTCATGATAAGTTCATCGTACCAAAAAAAAAAAGAAATGGTTAATGATATAATCAACCAATGAGTTATGACTTAATTATTCCCTTGCTAGGATTCATCCAATCGAAGTAACTAAGAACTTCGGATTGAATTAATAAGATTATCGAATCATCAGAACTACTTCGATATATCTTTTTTACTTTTTAGCCACAGAGTTTTTGTGAACCCATACGACTTTTGTTCTTCCATTTCTTGGTTCGAACTGTTAGTTGAATTATTTCTTGATTTCATATATATATATATATATATATATATATATATATATATATATATATATATATATATATATATATATATATAAAATATCGTGCAGGCTGATCAAGTTACCATGAAAATCTGCTGATATACAAAATATACAGGACTGGTCTACAAGCCTCTAGAGATGACTGTATAATGGTCGGGACAGGGCCTTGACCTACCCATCAAACCTGTATAAAAAAATGGACTCTAAGGTCTAGACCTAGTAACTCGGAGGGAGTGGAGCTTACCAACAAGATGATATTTGACACTGTCTGTTGGGAAGGTCTATTCAGCTGTCTATCAGGACCTGCAAGCATGAAATGCAGGATCCCCGACAAAGGGACGTTAGTATGAAATAATGTACAGAATATGTAAGGCAACAGAATAATTGAAAGCTGAAACTGAATTGATAATATAATAACCGAAAGTAACTGGGAGTCAAAGATGATCTGAACATATGCTTACCTATTAATACTCAACTCTCTCAAAATAGTAAATAAAATAGATGCCCGGCCCTATAAGGCTCGGTACATATAACTGCTCTGCCGTAGTAGGCTTTCTCATAGGTGCTCGGCTATACTAGGTTCTGTAACTCAACCATTCTGGGCTCGCTCATAGGCGCTCGGTCACAGTAGGCTCGGTATATAACTTACCATCTTATCAGAGGTTACCCAATAGGGGTCTGCCCACCGAATATAGATCGGTGGTGGTGAAAATACTGTAATACTGTATATATAATAGACTCTCTACTCTCTTGGCTGAAAGAAGACAATGCTTAATTGAATAGGAAGTTCCAATAAGGGAGAATACTGTAACTTATGAGACTAGGATACTATGAATAAATGCAGGAATACGAACATCTCTTTATGTCTCTTAATCAAACACATGTAGATATAAGATCATGCCAAAATAAAGGAAAGGTTTAGCCTTAACATTCCTTAACCTCGTTGAGTCCTTAATAGCTTCCAAGAAACTCTTCAAACAACTCAACTCAGTCTACCATAGCATAAGGAGATTCAAAATCGGTGTTGAGTAAAGTCTAAGTCCGTAACTTAAGCTAGTAGCTCGTTTATGAAAATTTGGGCAGCATCTCCCCTGTAACAAGGACCTTCTCCAATATCATATACCAACATCCCAACAACACCATTCAATCTACACAACAACAAGTGCACAAACGTCACACGCAAAACTTCTATTTAACACGATGAGCGGCAAGCTTGGATTGGAACCGAAATCCAACTCTTTTTCCCATCTCCCTATACTTACAACACCAACATATATATATATATATATATATATATATATATGGACATGGCAGTCCAACCTTATATCCATCATAAAAGTAACATGAAACAGCCCCACAAGATAAAACAACGACATGAACACCTTTTAGGTACTGTGTGGTTGCTTCTTTTCCTATTTACAATATCATCAACATACTCAACATATTAACAACCATAACAACAATAAGAACAATATAACCAAGCTATTCCTCGCAATTTCTAGCCATATGAAGTCATATATACAACTCCAAAATAGTCCAATAAGAGATAACGATTTCTTATACAACTTCAAGTTCTATCTTATAATTCTTCATCAAAATAACTTAACCAACACATATACAAGATTAATACCAAGAAATAGGGTGTTATACATACCTTAAATAATCTGGAAAAGCTCGAACCAAAGCTTGCCTTAGATTATAAGCACCCTTAATCACATCACAACACCATAGAGACTCTCTTCTTTACTTAGGCTAACTTTGAGGTTAGGTTTAGGTAAACACCATTGGATTCGACTTGGAACCCTTGAGAACTTTTAGAAAGGTGTTTAGAGAGTTTGGTAACTGTCCTTGGTCGAAAATGACCAAAAACAAGCCGTCCAAGCCTTTCAAAATGTACAAGGATCGTCTACTGCCTAAGTGGGTCCCATTTAGAGCTGCTTGCGCGGTCTCGCCAAAACGCGAATATCTCTCTGATATTGTATCGATAGATGGTTTAATGAATTAGAAACTAGACTCGTAGATCTTCACTTTGGTGGGTATATCATCCCCTAATTCCAAGTATATTTGGAGAAAAGCTCAGCTACATTTGACCTAAGTTTCAATACATTTATGAATGCAACTTGTGATGACCTTTTCCAACTTTTGTTCCACAACTTTCTTGACTTCAAAACATAACACACAACTATCATACGACTAAATAACTCAAAACATAATCTCTTTCTAATGTTAAGCACCCTTGTATGACCCCGAAAGTACATGTTATAATATTCCCAACTTGTCGACTTTCGACGAAACTTATTTTCTTCAATTGTTTTAGCTTCTAAGCCTTCAAACCCTCTTGGTACTTGGTATTCATAATCTTAAATTTTTATAACCTCAATGTTAACATAATTAACTAACTTTGTAAACTTTTTAAAGATGATTTTATTTTTGATCTTACATCAATTGACTCTTACGTACGAAAACATGGGGTGTAACATCTATCCAATTTTTTCACTCGTAAATATTTTACTTTTTAAGCAATAAGCCAAGGATTTTTCTATCTTTGTGGCAAAAACTTTCATATTCATTTTCCATTTTCTCGATACACTGATTTCGATTATTTGGTACTGGTAATAGTTCCCTTTGATTGTGACACTTCTACAGGGGCATTTCCCATATCATTTCTAATTTATAAGCTCCATCTGTCTTAAAATTTCATATAAACTTTCATGTAATTTTGGGCATGGTAATTGAGGTAATGCAATATACTAGAATAGAAAGGAAGTAATAGCAAAATATTTGTATTGATAATGCAATCAGAGTTCTCAATTATAATAGAATTACAATTGTATACAATGGAAATGATCTGACAAATCTAATCTCCAGCTCAATTGAGCTCCAATGGTGGAATAACCTGAAAGAAGGAAGATGATAATGAGTAGGAGAAGAGAAGAGATAGAGAGCAGAAGAAGAGAATGAGTAGAGAGAAGGATGAGGTAGTAAGGAAAATACCATCTTAATCCTCCTATAGGTTCCCAATTGGTATGTGTCCCCTCCCAGAGGTGATTGGTGGTGGGCTTCAAACATATTGGTTCTCAAATTAGCTCCTCTGCCCACCCAAATCCAAACTACAAAGTATACTTAGGTTTACCAAAAGGATATGCTATCAATTAAGCTAATAGTTGGAGTGCAGTAGGATCATGCTTATAACTTTGACATATATCCTGCATCCATGTAGGATCTAAGGTTGTAATGGCATATAGTGTATGCTCCCCTTCTTGTCTCCTTGATAGAGCATCTGCCACCCTATTGTCTGCGCCTTTTTGAACTTTATAGTCTAGAACAAGTAGCTTAGTCAATCCCTTTTGTTGTAGTGAAGTAGTGATCTTCTGTTCTAAGAGATACTTTAGGCTTTGATGGTCAATTCTTATAATAAAGTGGCCCCCATCAGATAGTGCCTCTATCTATCTACTGCAGTCAACACAGCCAAGTATTCTTTCTCATAAGTAGACAATCCCCTATTTCTGGGTGATAATTATTTGCTAAAATAAGCAACAAGCCTGATTTCCTATAATAGGACTACCCCCATACCTATAGAACAAACATCTGTCTCTACAATAGAGGTTTTATTGAAGTCAACTAGAGGCAATACATGGGCTGTTGATATAACTGTTTTAAGCTATTGGAAGGCTGATTTTGCTTCCTCAGACCACTCGAATGAATTCTTCTTTAAGAGGTCAGTAAGAGGTCTACTAATAGTTCTATAAGACTTTACAAATCTCTGGTAGTACCCTGCAAGCCCTAGAAACCCCCTCAGGTTCTTGATAGATTTAGCCCTTGGCTAATTGACCATGGCCTCACTTTTGAAAGGATCAGTGGACACCCCTTTCCCTGAGATGATGTGTCCAAAATATTCTACCTTTGCTCATTTGGACAACTTAGCAAAGAGTTGTTCTTGACTTAGAATTTTCAGTACCTTCCTGAGATGAAGAGCATGGCTATAGACTGTACGGCTATAAACCAATATATCATTAAAAACACTAATACAAATTTCATGAGAAATGGTTTGAACACATCATATATAAGGATTTGAAATGTTGCAGGGGCATTGGTTAGGCCAAAGATCATAATCTTGAAGTCATAATGACCTAGGTGAGTTCTTGAAGCAGTTTTATAGATATATGTATTCTTCATTCTAATTTGATGGTACCTAGCTCTAAGGTCAATCATAGAGTTAATTAAAGAGCCACTCAATTCATCCTTTAGGTCATCCACCAAGGGAATGGGGAATTTAACTTTGATAGTCAATTCGTCTAACTCCCTATAGTCAATACAGAATCTCCAACTACCATCCTTTTTTTGCCAACAAGACCGGGGAATAGAATGGAGAATGACTGGGCTGTATTATTTTATTGCTCAACATCTTATTAACTTGTTTCTTTATTTCATTATTTTGAAAATAATTGTATGTATAAGGTATTAGACTGACTAGGTTTCCATTGCTTTTTAGGGGAATTTGATAATAACGAGTCCTGCAGGGAGGCAATCATTTAGTTTCAGTAAACACATCTGGGAAGTCAACAATGACCTCAGAGATTGTTGCAGGTATTCCTTCGTCTTCACCTCTTGGTACTGACTGAGCAGATATAGTGAATAAGTGTGCCCATATAGCCTGCCCTTTTTTAACATCTATTTAGTCCCTGTAGCTGACATACTTTTCAATTCATCCTGACAATAAGTTCCATTGAGTTCTACTCTCTTACCCCTATGAGTGACTTGCATTTTATACTCCACAAAATCTAAGAGAACATGATCATGTTCTCATCCAATCTCCTCCTAGTATCATATAATTACCCCTAGTCTTACCAGTCTAACTGAGTCTTCAAACTCCACTCCTTGGATATTCCACTTCAACTTAGGGAAAGTATGGAGGTTGATGTGTGATTCCCATTAGCCATATTAACCCTCATAAAAATTGCATCACTAATGTTACAAACTATCTTCTTAGCAGTTTCTAGGTCCAATAAGCTATGGGTGCTTCCTGAATCTAAGAGGATAATAATCTTATTCATTTGGATTCCCCCTCAAGATGATAGTGTTTGGAACTTCAGTTCCTAATAAGGCATTTGGACAAATAGCCTCATCCATTGATTCTTCACTTGGCATCACAACATAGTCCAAAACAGCACCTTCAATTTCCTTATTTTGCTCCATCTCCTGCTGCTCAGTGGAAGCAAAAATGGCATTTAGCTTCTATTTGCATTGGTGACCCTGATGATACTTCTCTCCACACTTATAACATAGCCCTTGAGCCCTCCTGGTTTCAAACAACCTGTTTCACAGGTGCCCCATTAGTAAACCTGCACCTTTAGTAGTTCCATTAGTGTTCTGGTTGTATCCTAAAGTAGTAGCCTTGTCCCAATGTCCTCTTTCTTTTCTATTTAATGCATTGAGAAACTTTTCCAGGTGCATAGCCTTATCTACAGTCTAGCTTAAGGAAAAGGGATTAAGTATTTTGATAGTATACCTAATTTTTCCCTTCAGTCCCTCCACAAAGAACTCCAAGAAAAATTCTTCAGGCATAGTAGGGTTCCTGATCAATACCATGCCTTAAGATCTTTAGATTTCTCTAAATACTCATCGATGTCCCCTTTTGTTTAATTTTCTTGAATTCCCCCACTAGATTAAATTTACTGTTGTTGGCCCCTTTAAAGCTTTACATATTTCTTCAGTGAATTCATGCCATTTAATTGTGCCTTGACTAATGTGGTAGAAGAAGAACTATGATTCAGCCTTACCAATCAAATATAATGAAGAGATGCAATTTTCAACTTTTCTTCTAGGTCAAGCATATGGTGGTATTGGAAATATCTCTCCCCCTTCCACAACCATGAACAGGGGTGCACTCCATCAAAATAGGGGAACTCGTACTTGGCACGGTGATTACTTCTCTATGTCCTCCCCAGATCAGTATACTCTCCCTTGTATGGTCGACTACTCGAATTATCCAGCTGGAGTCCTTCTCTTGGCGCACTACCCAGGATTCCATTGTGACTGGGAATCAACCTCTCCATCAACAAGCGCAATTTGTTTCCCAATTCCTCCATTTTTGAGTCGTTAGACTCGATGTAATTTTGGAGCTAAGTTTCATTTTTCTTAACTATTTCTTTAGTAGATTTCGAATGTGTTTCTGGAATTGTCATCTTAGGTCCAGGAATAAGCTTTGATCCAAAGTTCTAATATACTAGAATAGAAAGAAAGTGAATAACAAAATATTTGTATATTGATGCAATTAGAGTTCTCAATTACAATTAAGTTACACTCGAATACAATGGAAATGATCTGACAAATCTAATCCCAGCTCAATTTAGCTCCAATGGTGGAATAACCTGAGAGAAGGAAGATGAGAATGAGTAGGAGAAGAGAAGAGATAGAGAGCAGAAGAAGAGAAAGAGCAGAGAGAATGAGGTAGTTAGGGTAATACCAGAATCATAATTTACCTTCTCTCTGCCCTAACAACTTATTTAATATGTTAGAGATTAATTCTGAGCCCTCCGATTACATTTACAATTTCTTGTTTACCCCCAAAAACGCTACTGTAAGCATGTGATTTTTGCCCTATATGAATTACGCCTACAGAATCCTAAGAAAATAGATTTTTCTGTTGATTATTTGCCATTTTTAGGAATTTTCTTAATTATTTGCATTTCTGTGCATGTTTAATTTTTATTTAAATCATGAAAAAATACCAAAAATGTTATGCATTGCATTTAGGATTTGTTTTTTTAGAATTAATCAGTAGTTATTTGCTTTATAAAATTTGAAAATCACAAAAATAGCTCATTTTTACATTTTTGTCTTTTAATTTTAGTTTATTGATTTTCCTCTTTTAATTTAGAATTAAGTGATGTTTATAATTTTATAATTAGTTAATTAGTTTAATTACATATTTTAGATAATTTAGGATTTTTAATTATTTGGCTTTTTAATTAAAAAAAGAGGGAAAAGAAAAAGAAAAATTAGAAATAAAAGGAAGAATTGGAAAAGAGGTTCATTTTTCGAAATTGGGCCATCTTTAACACCCCAATTCGACCCAAATATTTCCCCCTCAAAATGATTTAACCCTCAGCTCAAATGACCCTTTCCACCGGCCAGCCCAACAATATAAACCGACCCGCCCGTTTCCCCTTCACATATAAAACCCCTCTTATAACATTTCCCCATTTCAAACCCTAAACCTAAGTAACACAGAAACGGGACCCCACCCCTTACACTGTTCACCTTCTTCACTGAGCCCAGCTTCAACTCGCCTGAAACTCAGGCGAGTTCACTCAAATGGGTCCCCACCCCTCCACATCACTTTATTCCAACGGTCATTTGTCAGAGGGGAACGAATATTCTCCCCAAAATTGAACGATCTCTGTACGATAGAACGATTTGCTGGATGAATGGAAGCCGTGGATGGATGTAAATCGATCCATGCCTTCCATTTTTCCCAAAAATCGTTCAAAAATGAGGGATTTTTCGGATTTTTGGGCAGAAGATTTGGGATTTTTTTAGGGTTATATATATGAGGTAAGTTTTCTTTTCCAAAAAACAAAAATCGGGGGGGGGGGGGGTAATCTTCAGTAAATTGAGTCGAGTAAATTTCTAGGGTTTTTAGTTGTCACTCTTGTGAGCACGTGATTTTTGCCTCGTTTAAATTACTCCTATAGAATTCTTAGAATTAGGATTTTTTTCTCTTATTATTTGATTTTTAGGATTTAATTGCGTATTTTTGTGCGTAATTTTATTTGCGTGTGCATAATAATAAAATACAAAAAAATAGTACATTTGCATTTAGGACTTAATTTTGTATTTTTAGTTTTATTGGTTAATTAACATTGCAAAACAAGAGAAAATAACAAAAATAGTCCTTTTGCGTTTTTACTTTTAATTGTTGATTTTTCCTTAGCTTCTTTTAAATTAGGATTTAGTTAATTTTAGAAAATTAGAGTTAATTCAAGTCTTTTCATTTTAATTTTGTATTTAACAAAAATCTAAAAAATGAAATGAAATTAAACAAAAAAAAGAGAGAATTAATTGAGAAGAAAATAAAAAGAGAAAGCAGGCCAGCCAGTTTTTGGGCCAATATTCACACTAATTTGGCCAGCCCAATTGAAATACCACTCAAACCCGACCTAAATGACGCCTTAGTCAGGTCCAGAGCCCCTCCCTATGAAACGGCGTCGTTTTTGCTCAAACAAATCTCAGCCGTCTAGGATTGTTGATCCAACGGACGAGAAGTCCACACCCGTTAGTATAAAGCTGTCCGAACCACACCTACCCCCCTCAGACCCCCTACCCCTCGTCTCTCTCATCTCTCATTAGAAATTGTAAAACCGCCGCCCTCCGCCGTCCGCCGCCGGCCGGAAATCGCCTCTGCCGGGGCCGGTCTCCAAATAACCCCAAATGTACACCCTAGGTGCTCCTCCTTCTCCTCTTTCCGAATCTACACTCCGTTTCCCTCAAATCCTAGCCGAATCTTTCGAATCTTAAATCAAAAGAAGCGGTCAAACCTCAAAATCCTCCAAACCCAACCAAAATCACATCCCATGGCCTCCTCGACCTCCTCTTCCTAAATCCCAAACCAAAACCCTTCAAATCCAATTTGAACCCTTCGAATTTTAGATCTAGGATTTTATTCAAGACTGGTCGAATTTTCGAGGTTTGCCAGTGTTCGAATGGGGCTCCAAAATAAGGTTATATGCTTGTTCTTGGCAAGAACAAGCATGTAACATTATTTGGGGACTCAATTCGGGGTCAGTCCAAGCTATAGCCTAAACAGTAAGTTTCTCAATCTTCTCTTCCTTTCTTTGTTTTCTTTCTCTTTGCATAAGTAAATATGTTTTTAATGCATATTTTTGTTCTTTCATTTTGATTTAGGTTTCTTCGATCTGGGTCTCTGATTTTCGTATGTAGCAGTCATAGGTTTAGTTCTTATTTGATTTTGTGTTTGTTTCAATTATATGATCCATGTTCGTTACTGATTTTCTTTAGGTTTTCTTTTTAGGGTTATAGTTTTAATTTTGGTTCCTGATTAATTCCTTGTTTGCTGATGTTCTTTAGACTTTGTTCATATTTTTTTTATTTCACAATATAGCTTCATCTTTGAACTGGTTGATTGGTTCAGTTATTGTTTCAGTAATTCAGTGATAAAATTAGTCTTAGGGTGTAGTATTGATTAGAATTAATTTCTGGTTCTGGTTATAATTAGTTAGATCGATTGATTAGTTCAACTTTTAGGAATTGTTTAGATATAGCTGAATTCTCTAGCATTGGATTGTTTAACCATGGTCAATTTTGACCAAGTTTAAGAGAGCTGGGGTTTTAGTTAACCAAGGTGAATTCAAGGGTATTTTAGGTATTTCAAAGTAGAGAATCTTGTAGTAACTGAAAATAGAATTCCCTAGAAGCTTCTAGATGGGGTTCTAATTTGAATTTCAGAAGTTTAGTAATATAACTTGGAAAACAAGCCAAAATCTTTGGGACGAAATAGTTAAAAAACTGAATAAAAAGAGGGACCTAGGGTGTAAATGAAAATCTGAAGGTTGCCCTAGGCTTTGCCTATAAAAAGGCATACCCCTTGCCTTGTTTCAGAAGTTTTGAAGTTTAGAGGTTTACAAAATCTGAGAAGTTTTGGAGGTCTTAAAGTGGGAGAGGTCTAAAAGTCTTACAAGTTTCAGAAGTTTGAAAATCTGAGAGTCTGAGAGGTCCAAAAAATCTGAAAATTCAAAAAAAACAAAATTCAAACTCAAAAGCTACTGAAAAATCTAAAAAAAACTTACTGTTTCATTGAAAATATTTGAGTTTTTTTAGTTCTAAAGCCAAATCACAGCTCATCTGAGGTCAAATGGCTTAAGTTCCTTTATATCTTCAGTAGTTGAAGTTTCAGAGGATCCAGGAGGTAATTTTGAGTTCAATTTGGGTCAATTAAGCTGAGTTTGGATGTTTAGTGGTGCTGTTTGCTTCAAAACATTCCCTGTTTGCTTGGTATCACTCTCTGAGTTTGAAGTTAACCTTAGGCTGCTGTTAATTGCTGTTTACTGCTGCTGATCCTTCATCTTCTTACTTTCAACACATTTCCAGGTACATACATCTCAAAATCCCTATGTACTGCTGAAAGGCTGATTTGAAGAAGGAAATAAGAGGATTAGAAGATCTATTATGTTTTACATGTCTGCTTGTGCACTAGAATTACTGTTTCATTCAATAACTCCCTGTATTTGTAGGATGATTTCTATCATTTCCCCTGTGGAAACATTGTAATTGAAAACTGGACGTTTATTGTTTGCATATAGATTACTATACACAGCATATAGGTTATTGTAATTGAAGCAGGACTTTATAGGAATTTGAGTAGATCTATTAGCCTATTAGTTCGAAATTGAGAGTTTGTTATAGTTTAGCCTGCGATTTGAGCATTTGAAGTCATTTGAAGGAATTGAAAACTGGTAATTCATTAATAGAGAATAATAGTCCCTTTAGGATGGCCTTTAAAATAAATCGAGGTGCGCCACGCCAAACAAAATTCATAAATTGTGTGGCCCTCTTTAAATACTCACATTAAAATATTTAGAACTCGGGACGTGCCATTTAGCGAATTTTCATGGCCTCCCGCAAAGTTAATAACACGTTAGTCGCTTTAGGCGCGTTCTTTAATAATTTTACCTTCTTAAACTCGGGTGTGTATTTCATGTGACCCAAATCCAAATCCAAATCCCAAAATGTTGAATAAAATGTGTCGCGGGTCCGGGTGTATTTCATGTGACGTGATCCAAAAAACACGTTTTAAACGACGTTCAATTTCCTTAAAATTAATTAAAAGCGGTAAGTACTTCTAAAATTGCACTATAAATCAGATATTAAGCCATTTATAATAGTTCAAGCGACCGTGCTAGAACCACGGGATCCGGGGGTGTCTAACACCTTTCCCCGGATCAACAGAATTCCTTATTCAGAATTTCTGGTTCGCAGACTCCATTCGGAAAGTCGAAATTTCCTCGATTCGGGATTCAAGATAAATCGGTGACTTGGGACACCAAAAGCCAAACCTATCCCAAGTGGCGACTCTGAAATAATAAATAATCCCATTTCGAATAATGTCACTTAAATTGGAAAAACTCCCTTATACATTATCCTTCGGGGTAGGTGTGTAAAAAAGGAGGTGTGACAGCTCTGGCGACTCTGCTGGGGACACGAACCCAGAATTTCGGTTCAGGGTTCAAGAATTCGAGCTTAGAATAACTGTTATATTTGGCTTATCTGATTTTCCTACATGTTTCATGCTAAATGTGCTAAATGCTTTACCGCTTTGATATTTGGTGAATTATATATATAAACTGCTACGAAACCCTTCCTCTTTCTGAGTCTTCTACATCATGGAGAAGGGTGCACTTCGTGTGACTTCTCTTCTGTTTAGAGTCTTATCCCATTTAGAACGAGGTTTGGATAAGTTGCTAAGCCGGCGGAGCTTCTGTATCCCCGGTACGCTGCCCCCCCTCGGCTCGAGTTGTCCGCTCGGGTAAGCTAGGTCTAGAACAATAAACCCAGGGCTTAAACCTAGTATAACAAAGCCTCATGCCGGATCCCTAGTAGGAACGTTTGTTTGCATCATGTGCATTTAACTTAGGGGACTCAACACAGGGGTTGGGTCCGTCTAGGACAGATGACCTGAAATGAAAAGACCATCCTGATGCATCTTAGGTGCTACTTGTGCATTTATTTGCTCGGCTTTGCATGTTGACCGGCTTGTAAATAATGGGAGAGAGTTTAATAGAAAATAGCAGGGTTAGGGTTAAGTGAGGGTTATCACTTGCTTTCAAAAAACCAATATCCAAATAGTACTGAAACTCTGCCGGATTTTTGAAAAAAACAAAGAAAGATTTTTGTATTCAAAATATATTTGGTTTTGTCAAATCTGCCCGAACTACGCCAGTTTGATTCCCGCAGGGCGTGGGATACGTAGGCAACCCCCATCGGGTCCAACTTCCCTTTTTTGCAAAAAATAGCCCAAAAACAACAAAACTTTTTGTTTTTGTCACAAATAAGTCAGGTGATGCCATTCTTGTCTAAAATAAGCCGAATGTCCCCAAAAGGGCGCCGGATGGCTGTTTTTGCGAGAACAGCCACCTTGGGTCATTTTTAACGGTTAGCGGGCACAACCTTAAAATCTTCTTTCCCAAAGTGCTGAAAGGCCGTATCCGCAAAGCCGGAGCTTTGTTTTTGAAATAAGAAATTAATGAAAAATTAAAAATCAAAAATATTTTCTTTTTCTTTGGAAGTAGTTCTTTCATAAATTGAAAAATAAAATCCAAAATTCCAAAAATATTTCCTTTAAAAGTTTGTCTTTCGAAATCCCAAAAAAAGAGTTAAAATTCAAAAAAAAGAAGTTTTTTTCTTCTTTAGAAATCTTTCTTTACAAAATTTCTTTAAAAAATAATAAACAAATCGAAATCTGAAAAAAAAATCTTTATTTCATTATAAGTCTGTCTTTCGAAAATTAAAAAGAGAAAAAAAAATCAAATCAAATCAAAATCAAAAAAAAAAAGAGTATGTTCATTCCTGATCTTCAAGAACTACGCTTGGTCTGATTCATGCGGGATCATGCTACGTAGGCAACCTCCATAAGATTCGACCGTAACCCTAAGAGAAAAGAAAAAAGGGAGGAAAGAAAATAAAAGAAAAACAAGAGAGGAAAAGAAAACAAAAAAGAAAGAAAATAAGAAAACCGAAAGAAAGAAACCATAGCAAAAAGCAAAGGCAAGAATGAAAGAAAAGAAAAGAGGGAGAGAAAAAAATATGAGAAAAATGAGAGAAAAACCAGAAAAAGCAAAGAAAAGGCAAGGAAAAAGAAAATCGGGGAAGAAAATAGGAAAGAACAAGGAACGTCGGGATGATGCATGCAACCGTTGCCAACATGTAGACACCCATTCAACTGTATAGGTGCATCACACCCCAAAGTGCGGTTACCTATCTGTTACTTGTCTCAAACTAACCGTTTGCTGCTGTCATTTCCAGCTTAGGTTTTATAGAAACGGTGGTTGCTTTTTGGTAAACTGGCATCACATCAGTATTTTACCAGATCAAAAGGGAACGTAGAAATGTCGTCGGAAATGACCTTGCCAGCAGTTCCCATCCCTGAGGATAGCCCCATCTCGGGCATCCCGGCCTCCGAATCTGCAGCAGCCGAAGAAAACAGAATCTTACGTCTCCGGGTCATGGAGATGTGGGATGTATGGACTAATGGAAGGGAGCCTCCAAGTGCTATCCCCTGCTTTCCTGAACTGTTCCCTAGATCAGGGGGTACTTCTAAAATTCCCATCAGTCACCCGAATACCCCATTAGGACAACCCACCATGTCGGCTCATTTTGTGGGAACACCTTCTGAGATCCGCCCCCAGGTGTTCACATCCGGAGCAGTCCCCAATATCTTTACCGCTCCACCATGCTCGGCCACCACACAGCCTTCACTGCCTAGGCCTACTTTTGATCCTTCGTCCTTTAGTTTTCAAAATCCTATTTTTCAAGTGGAGCCTCCTCAGTACCCCACATATACTTACCCGCAGCCACCTCCATGTGAGTTCACACCCGGACAGGATAAAACTCCCAAAGCTCCCGAACAGGATGAGATGGCAAAAAGGATGGGGAGCCTAGAGCAAAGCCTAAAAAACATGCAAGGCTTAAGCAGGCAGAAGAGTGTTTCCTATACTGATCTGTGCATGTTCCCTCACGTGCATCTGCCTATGGGATTCAATACTCCGAAGTTCGAAAAATACGATGGGCATGGTGATCCCATTGCTCACCTTAAGAAATACTGCAATCAATTGCATGGGGCTGGAGGAAAAGAAGAATTGCTCATGGCTTACTTTGGGGAAAGCTTGGTGGGTATTGCTTCCGAGTGGTATATGGATCAAGATATCTCTCGATGGCACATGTGGGACGACCTCGCGAGGGACTTTGTTAGACAGTTCCAGTACAATATAGACATCGCTCCAGACCGAAACTCATTGGCAAATCTAAAGAAGAAGTCCTCAGGAAGTTTTCGGGAGTATGCAATCAAATGGCGTGAACAGGCGTCAAGGGTAAAACCTCCAATGGACGAGGTCGAAATGGTCACGGTGTTCCTTCAAGCTCAGGAAGCTGATTATTTCCAAAATATGATGTCAGCTATGGGTAAACCGTTTGCGGAAGCTATTAAAATTGGTGAAATGGTGGAAAATGGATTGAAGACGGGTAGAATTTTGAGCCAGTCCACTATCAGAGCAACCTCCCAAGCCATTCAAGGTGGGTCTGGAGGAATGGCCAAAGGTAAGAAGAAAGAAGAAACATCCATGGCGGCCTCGGGTGCAAGAAGACACCGCGCTCCTAGACCCATGTTCTCGGAAAGAACCCCTCAACATTACTACCCTCACCATGACTTGTCTTATGCTCCTCAACCGTATGCGGTCATGAATGCTCAACCCTTTGCTCGGCCGCAGCCACATGCCAATAGAAACCAAGCTCCATTCCAAAGAAATCAGCCTCCCCACCAAAACCACTATAATCCCCGTCCTCCACAGAATAACTTTCCTCCCCGTGAGCCACCCAGGAGGCAAACTTTTACTCCAATTGGTGAATCTTACTCTAATCTATTCCCAAAACTTGTCCAAATGGGTCTACTGCAGCCGGTCCCTCAAACAAGGCATAACCCAGCATCGCCTGCCTACAGAGCCAGTGTCAGATGTGCCTATCATTCAGGAGCGGAAGGGCACGACACAAATGATAGTTGGACATTGAAAAGAGCGGTGGAGCACTTAATAGAGCAGGGAAAGATAGTACTGAGGGACAAGGAGGTCCCAAATGTGACTAACAATCCATTGCCAGCCCACAACAATGGGCCAGTGATCAGGATGATCTGTGAGGACAGAGAATTTGATCTGGCATTAAAAGCTATAATTGCTATCGCTGATGCGGAAAGAAAGCCAAAGGTGGCCCCGAAGCAAGAGAAAAGGGAAAAGAAGAGCAAAGTCACCGAGACAGAACCAGAAAAGAAAGCTGAAACAAGAACAGAGGCAATGCCTCCCAAGAATGGGATCCTCTATGTCCCGCGAGGCCGCCAAGAAAAGAAACTGATTGTGAACACTCCAAAGAAATTTGAGTTGAAAAAGGGAATGCAAATGTACGTACCGAAGGGAGCCTATGTGGTACGGGGGACGATCAAACCACCTCGGCTGAATGAGCCAGTGGTTATTGGATGACGAACCTTGCTGCGGTGCCATGGAATTATCATCAGACAGTGGTTACGTACAAGGGTAAAGAGATCTTGGGGGAGCTTCCAGAAAATACCCCCGTTGAGAAGTATTCAAATATAGAAGAAGTAAACAATGCCACGCGAAAACGTTTTCCATCCAAGAAGCTTGTAAGCGCCGAGGAAGCAGAAGCTTTTTTCCAGAAAATGAAAATGGCCGACTACGAGGTGGTTGATCAATTGCGAAAGCATCCTGAACAAGTGTCGTTGCTGTCATTGCTGATGAAATCCTCTGAGCATCAAAAGGTTTTAATGAAAACTCTGAATGACGCATACGTGCCAGTTGAAACCTTGGTGGAACAGCGGAAAGGTTCTTTGCTGTCAATCAGATTTCATTTAGCAAAAATGACCTGCCTCCAGAAGGAGCTGCTCACAACAAAGCCTTGCACTTAACCGTCAAATGTGAGGGATATTATGTAAAGAGAGTCATGGTAGATGGAGGTTCGGGAGTAGACATTTGCCCACTCTCCACACTGCAGCGTATGGAAATCGGGACTGGAAGGATTCGTCCCAATAATGTCTGCGTGAGAGCGTTTGACGGCATCAAAAGAGACACCATTGGAGAAATTGACCTGATCTTGACCATTGGCCCGGTGGACTTCGAGGTGACTTTCCAAGTGCTAGACATGGACACCTCCTACAATTTTCTTCTGGGAAGGCCTTGGATCCATGCTGCAGGAGCTGTACCCTCTACCCTCCATCAAATGGTGAAACTTGAACACGAGGATCAGGAGATCGTGGTTCACGGAGAGGATGAACAGTCAATCTATCGGGACCCATCTGTCCCATGCCTAGAAGCGAGGGAAGGCAGTGAACACATAGTTTACCAAGCATTCGAAATTGTGGTGGCGGACCAGCATGAAGAAGAAAACCCGTGCCCCCAACCCTTCCTATCCAATGCCTCGATTATGGTGGCGAAAGAAATGATCCAACATGGCTTCAAACCAGGGAGGGGACTTGGAAAAGCTCTGCAAAGAATATCTGAACCAGCGACCCTGCCAACAACTGAAAAGTTCTTCGGGATAGGTTTTCACCCCACCCCAGATGATGTAGAGTGGGCAGATGAGAGAAAGAAAGAGGGATGGGTCTTGCCACAGCCACTGCCACATCTGTACGAGACTTTTCTTAAGCCAAAATACAATGAAGAAGAAGAGGATGAGGCCTTTACGGCCGAAGAGATTGAAGAGATATGTGATGCAATGAGAAAGATATTATACGAAACCCACATGGTACAGCCAGGAGAGGGCTCCAACACCGTTGAGGTGCTGTATATGGGACCAAACGCCAAGCTGCAGAATTGGAAGGCTACGCCATTCCCAATCAGGCGGGAGTCCCGGTAGACCTGTCCTGCCACTTTTTCTGCATCGCGAGTTATTCTAGGGTGTAACTCGGGTGTTTTCTTTAGTTTCTTGTCTTTAAATTTCCCAATGTAAACCCTGTTGTCTTCCCAATTCCAAGAAATGAAATCAATATTTCATCGTTCATTTTTTCTGATTTTGCTATTATTTCTTCTTTTCAGTTCTAATAATGCGGCTTTAAATAACATGACATCCTTGCGGACTTCATGGCCAGATCCGAACATGCTGTCTAATTGTGAAATAATGAACCAAGAGCCAGAATATGATGAAGAAGAGGTTTTTAGGGAAGTAAATCGAGAATTGGAACAACTTGGGAATAAACCTAAGGCCAATGGTGCCGTTGAAGCAGCAAACAAGAACATCAAAAAGATTTTGAGAAAGATGATTCAGAGCTCCAGACAATGGCATGAAAAGTTGCCTTTTGCATTACTAGGATATCGCACCACAGCGCGCACATCGGTAGGAGCTACCCGATACCTTTTGGTCTATGGAACCGAGGTTGTTATACCCGCAGAGGTAGAAATCCCTTCGCTCCGGATAATCGTTGAAGCAGAAATTGAGGACAGTGAGTGGGTCAAGACTCGGCTGGAACAGTTGTCATTAATTGATGAAAAGCGGATGGCCGCGGTTTGTCACGGGCAGTTGTACCAACAAAGAATCGCCCGCGCTTATAACAAGAAAGTGCGTCCCAGGAGTTTTGAAGTGGGACAACTTGTGTTAAGGCGCATTCTTCCACATCATCAGGAAGCAAAAGGAAAATTTGCTCCTAATTGGAAAGGTCCATACATCATCAGAAAGATATTGCCGAGAGGAGCATTGTATCTGGGAGACATCGAAGGCAATGATCCCGAAGCAGCTGTGAATGCAGATGCAGTAAAAAGGTACTACGTCTAGATTCTCTGCGGTGACGACTTTGTTCAATTGAGATGACGAAGGCTTTCATTCCCGCTATCCAAAACACTATCAATCTTTCGCAAACCCTTTGAGCCAGTTACCCTTCCTTGGTTATCCTCTTTGGAACCCGAAAGTACTATTGAAAAGAAAAAAAAAAGACAAAGAAAAAAGAGAAGAAAAAAAGAGGAAAGAGAAAAAAAAAGAGAGAGAAAAAAAAGAAAAAAAAACAAAATAAAGAACAAAAAAAAACAAAAGAAGAAAAAAGAAAAATGAAAATAAAAAGAAGAAAACAAAACAAAACAAAAACAAAAACAACCAAAAACAAATGTTTTCCTGAACTACGTCTGACTCGATTCCGAAAGAATACGTAGGCAGCCTCTCTCTAGGGTTCAGTCACACCAAAACAAAAATTCCAATTCCCCAAAAAAAATGAAACTGGAGCAGATGATATAATGGCTCGGCAATGAGCCCACCAAAACGGTTCCAAAGTTGTAATTCCATCTAATATTCTTTTTACCCAAAAACCTTGTCCAAGTTCTTCCGATCAATTGGCAAAGGCGTGGAGTTGAAAACATCATTGTTGGAATCTTATGCAATCAAAATTGAGAGAAATAAAATGAGAGAGTCTTATCGGTGAAAACCTACGGGCACCATAAGGCGACGGTGAGTAGAGAAATCAAAAATGAGAGAGTCCGCTTAGTGAAAACTCGTAAAGAGCACTATCGGGCGACGGTGAGAAGAGAAATGAGAGAGGTCGATTGGCGAAAACCGGCAAAGGGCGCCGTCGGCCGAAGAGAAGGCATCTCCCACCACTGAAAGAGTCCTGGCAAGGTTCCCTGGTTTTGAGACATAGGTCAATGAGTTTACGAGAAGTTGGAAAGTTTGTGCGGGTCGGGCATCCAGTCCAAGAAGCATGTCATGTTTATTTGAAGCTTGCACGCACCCCCAGATAAGTCCTTCTCTTCCCCCCGAAAGGGACGCTTCTCTTTAAATTCATCTTCTTGCTTACTTTTTCCTTGAATCCCTTTCGGTCTAACGCTGATTCCGAAACTATTACAAAGAAAAGGTGGCAGGACTGGCTTTACAGGGCTCTCCCTAATAAAAGTTAAAGAAAAGTACCCAGCCTCAGCGGGTGCATCAAGTCAATCCCGACTGGCCATGATGGCGGATGCTTTGAAATCAAAGTTATTGAAAGAGAAAAAAAAACAAAAAAAAGCTCAAGGACAGGTTTTAAAGGAAGAATAAAGTGAAAGGCCGGAGCCCCACGCGGGCGATTTGTCATGAAATCCTGAAAGATGAGCCATCCGGTTTGAAAGAGAGAAGAATCTTCAAAACCAGCAAGCAGTAGAGGTTCTCAACAGAAGCTAGGCCGGGATCAAGCAATCAAGGCCAAAAAACCAACCACCGTTTCAAACTAACAATTGTTCTTTGTTTGAAAATTGAAACAGGTGCAATCCAGGCAACCGCGCAAAAGCAGGTGCAGCCAAAAGAAAAGAAACGCGCAAGTGCTGAAACAGCTTTGCAGAAAATAATCAATGCAAAAGGGAAGTTTCCTCCAAGTTCTTTCCTGCATCTTATCAAAAATGAAAAAAGAGAAAAAAGAGATAACAAAGGAATCCCAAAAAAGGATAGTTTAGAATTCCCAATATCAACCTGTTACTTGGTTTAGCCAACATTAGGGCTCCAACCCCTGAGTTGAGCGTTTTTCCTTTTAGCCAACATTAGGGCTCCAACCCCTGAGTTGAGCGTTTTTCCTTTTAGCCAACATTAGGGCTCTAACCCCTGAGTTGAGCGTTTTCCCTTTAGCCAACATTAGGGCTCCAACCTCTGAGTTGAGCGTTTTCCTTTTAGCCAACATTAGGGCTCCAACCCCTGAGTTGAGCGTTTTCCTTTAGCCAAAATTAGGGCTCCAACCCCTGAGTTGAGCGTTTTCCTTTTAGCCAACATTAGGGCTCCAACCCCTGAGTTGAGCGTTTTTCCTTTAGCCAACATTAGGGCTCCAACCCCTGAGTTGAGCGTTTTCCCTTTAGCCAACATTAGGGATCCAACCCCTGAGTTGAGCGTTTTTCCTTTTAGCCAACATTAGGGCTCCAACCCCCGAGTTGATCATTTTCCCTTTAGCCAACATTAGGGCTCCAACCCCTGAGTTGAGCGTTTTTCCTTTAGCCAACATTAGGGCTCAACCCCTGAGTTGAGCGTTTTCCTTTTAGCCAACATTAGGGCTCCAACCCCTGAGTTGAGCGTTTTTCCCTTTAGCCAACATTAGGGCTCCAACCCCTGAGTTGAGCGTTTTCCTTTTAGCCAACATTAGGGCTCCAACCCCTGAGTTGAGTGTTTTTCCTTTTAGCCAACATTAGGGCTCCAACCCCTGAGTTGAGCGTTTTTCCCTTTAGCCAACATTAGCACTCCAACCTTTGAGTTGAGCATGTTTTTCCTTCAGCCAACATTAGGTCTCCAACACCTGAGTTGAGCGTGTTTTTCCTTTATCCAACATTAGGGCTCTAACCCCTGAGTTGAGCGTTTTTCCTTTTAGCCAACATTAGGGCTCCAACCCCTGAGTTGAGCATTTTTCCTTTTAGCCAACATTAGGGCTCCAACCCCTGAGTTGAGCGCTTTTCCTTTTAGCCAACATTGGGGCTCCGACCCCTGAGTTGAGTGTTTTTCCCTTAGCCAACATTAGGGCTCCAACCCCTGAGTTGAGCGTTTTTCCCCTGAGTTGAGCGTTTTTCCTTTTAGCCAACATTAGGGCTCCAACCCCTGAGTTGAGCGTTTTCCTTTTAGCCAACATTAGGGCTCCAACCCCTGAGTTGAGCGTTTTCCCTTTAGCCAACATTAGGGCTCCAACCCCTGAGTTGAGCGTTTTTCCTTTTAGCCAACATTAGGGCTCCAACCGCTGAGTTGAGCGTTTTTCCTTTAGCCAAAATTAGGGCTCCAACCCCTGAGTTGAGCGTTTTCCCTTTAGCCAACATTAGGGCTCCAACCCCTGAGTTGAGCGTTTTTCCTTTTAGCCAACATTAGGGCTCCAACCCCTGAGTTGAGCGTTTTTCCTTTTAGCCAACATTAGGGCTCCAACCCCTGAGTTGAGCGTTTTTCCTTTTAGCCAACATTAGGGCCCCAACCCCTGAGTTGAGCGTTTTCATTAAGCCAACATTAGGGCTCCAACCCCTGAGTTGAGCTTTTTCATTTTAGCCAACATTAGGGCCCCAACCCCTGAGTTGACCGTTTTACCTTTTGCCAGCATTAGGGCTCCAATTCCTGAGTTGCGCCTTTTAGAAATAGGTTTCCATTCCCTAATCCGTTCCATCATAAATAAATATAATTTTTGAAAATGAAAAAAAAAAGAGAATGAGTTCAGACTTTGTCACAAATAACTCACGAAATTTTTCTAGTGAAAACTGGGGCAGAAAATTTCGTTCGTTTGTTTGTTTTGGTGACTGAGCAGGTTTGATCTCAAGGCACAGGGTTCGAGATGACCAAAAGGATGAGTCTCAATCCAGAATAAAGATAAAAAGAAAAGAACAAAAAGAATTGAATTCAAACGTTGAAGCAAACAAAGGTGCGAATTGCTCACAAGCTCCGCCGATCCCGCTTTGACCCAATGCTGAAGGAAGAAACAACCCCTACAACTTGCGAGCATCAAGATTCAAATCGGAGTCCACAGCAAAATCAGCTAAGACTCGAGATCAAGCTTCAAGAAATTTATAGATAGGAATCTTGTAACTCATAGTTGATAGGCATAGCTAGCTTAGCTTTGATTTTCCTTTTAGTGTAATAAGGAGGTCAGCAAGCAGTAGCAGCAGCAATAGCAGTGAAATCACAGCTCCTGGTAGTCCCAGCTACCAAACCTTCCAGAACTACACTGACCTGATTCCTAGCCAAGGATATGTAGGCAACCTTTGAAGCAGGGTTCAGTCAGACGGTTTTCAAAAATGCTTCTCATGGAGTGCCAAGCAGGCAAAAATCTCTCATGTTTGCTCATTTATCTTTGCCCGAAAACCCTTCGTGTCTCCGAGCAAAGAGGGGCAGCTGTGAGCACGTGTTTTTTGCCTCGTTTAAATTACTCCTATAGAATTCTTAGAATTAGGATTTTTTTCTCTTATTATTTGATTTTTAGGATTTAATTGCGTATTTTTATTTGCGTGCGCATAATAATTCATAAAAATACAAAAAAATAGTACCTTTGCATTTAGGACTTAATTTTGTATTTTTAGTTTTATTGGTCAATTAACATTGCAAAACAAGAGAAAATAACAAAAATAGTCCTTTTGCATTTTTACTTTTAATTGTTGATTTTTCCTTAGCTTCTTTTGAATTAGGATTTAGTTAATTTTAGAAAATTAGAGTTAAATCAGGTCTTTTCTTTTTAATTTTGTATTTAACAAAAATCTAAAAAATGAAATGAAATTAAACAAAAAAAGAGAGAATTAATTGAGAAGAAAATAAAAAGAGAAAGCAGGCCAGCCAGTTTTTGGGCCAATATTCACACTAATTTGGCCAGCCCAATTGAAATACCACTCAAACCCGACCTAAATAACGCCTTAGTCCGGTCCAGACCCCCTCCCTATGAAACGGCGTCGTTTTTGCTCAAACAAATCTCAGTCGTCTAGGATTGTTGATCCAACGGACGAGAAGTCCACACCCGTTAGTATAAAGCTGTCCGAACCACACCTACCCCCCTCAGACCCCCCTACCCCTCGTCTCTCTCATCTCTCATCAGAAATTGTAACGCCGCCGCCCTCCGCCGGCCGGAAATCGCCTCCGCTGGCGGCCGGTCTCCAAATAACCCCAAATTTACACCCTAGGTGCTCCTCCTTCTCCTCTTTCCGAATCTACACTCCGTTTCCCTCAAATCCTAGCCGAATCTTTCGTATCTTAAATAAAAAGAAGCGGTCAAACCCCAAAATCCTCCAAACCCAACCAAAATCACACCCCATGGCCTCCTCGACCTCCTTTTCCTAAATCCCAAACCAAAACCCTTCAAATCCAGTTTGAACCCTTCGAATTTTAGATCTAGGGTTTTATTCAAGACGGGTCGAATTTTCGAGGTTTGGCAGTGTTCGAATGGGGCTCCAAAATAAGGTTATATGCTTGTTCTTGGCAAGAACAAGCATGTAACATTATTTGGGGACTCAATTCGGGGTCAGTCCAAGCTATAGCCTAAACAGTAAGTTTCTCAATCTTCTCTTTCTTTCTTTATTTTCTTTCTCTTTGCATAAGTAAATATGTTTTTAATGCATATTTTTGTTCTTTCATTTTGATTTAGGTTTCTTCGATCTGGGTCTCTGATTTTCGTATGTAGCAGTCATAGGTTTAGTTCTTATTTGATTTTGTGTTTGTTTCAATTATATGATCCATGTTCGTTACTAATTTTCTTTAGGTTTTCTTTTTAGGGTTATAGTTTTAAGGCGAAATACATAAACGGCCCCGTTAAGTTGTCCCCAACGACCAGACAAACACTTCAACTGACCCCTTTACCATTTAGACACTTCAAGAGGCTATTAAGTGAATCAAGTAAATACATGTTGCTTATGTGGCATATGCGTGTTTGCTACAAACATTTTGGGCGCGTGAAATCATTTTACAAGCTCAGCACAAGCTCAAATAGCAGCTTCCATGGGGACAGATCTGTAACAATGGCTGCTCGAGCAATATCTTCAATTTGCACAATCCCAACATTAACACAAAAAGTAAGTCAATCCAAACTAACACCTGATTAGAGTATAGTAATACCTACTGGTTAACAGATTGAATCTGGAACAAAATCTTTGAAACCCATCTTAAATTTTGAAAATATGAGTTCGTGTTCCATCGTTCTTCACCGCCCAACATTGTGGAAGAAACTAGGTTGTTTTGATCTGATAATTGAATGTCGAATCGATTAAATGTTCGAAATCTTGGTTGAAAGCTTCTTTGTGAAGCGGAATCTACAGATTAAGGTCGTTGCAGCTGATTCGATAGGCTTTGGTTTAAAGTTTTCGAAGTCTGTTCAAAGAAGACGATGGCCGGGTTTGTTCGAAGAAGGCAAAATTTTTGGGTCTGTTCAAAGTCTATTCGAAGAAGATGGGTTTGTTCGAATTTTCTGCGTCAATTCAAAGTTTGCTCGATGAAGTCTGTTGGACCACTGATGTTGGGTTTGTACGAAGTCTGTTGAAGAAGATAAAATTTCGGAAATTGAGTTTGAAGAATCATACCTCAAAGTGTATCCAATTCCAGTTGCTTTTAATATTTTGGATTGATTTGAGAATGCCATTGGGTAGATGGGGGAAGCAAGAAGATGGTTTTTGGGGGGGGGGGGGAGAGAGAGGTTGGCGTTGGTTTGCAAAAGTTTTTTTCCTTTCTTTAAATGTATTTTTTTGATAATTATATGAGTCAAATATTTATTTACAAATTACATGTGTCATTTTTTTATTGGTTCATTTAATACATCACTAGCAAGTGTAACTCACGCATATATTTTGTTGGACTCGGGTGTTTAATTGATAAACCAGTAGAATGATCAAATGACCCTCAATAGTCAAAATGCAGCCAAAAAACTTCAACCAACAATTAAAAACCAGCAAGTTCAACTCATTTTAATCTTTGAATATTCAGGAATTGTTTCAGCAATGAAAACCTCAAAAATCTCAAAAAAAAAACTCTAATGGAACAGTCCAAAAATGTGTTGATTCCAGCCGCCTGTATTTCTGTATTTTTAGCTCTCCATGCCTGCCTCCCAAGGCAAGAAAAGGTGTCTTTTATAGGCAAAGGAATAGGGCAACACTTAGGAATTAGATTTACTCCTTAGGTCCCTGATTTTATGACTTGTTCCTCTCATTTTCTGACTTGTGTCATAAGTAACTACCCTAAGTTTACTGAAACCTGCACTATAGTCCATCCTAGAAGGTTCTATACTTATTACAATTCCTCTTCTATCCTTACCTCACTTCAGAAATTACCAAATCTAATTAAATTACCTTTTTCAATGCCCAAAATATCCTTTAACTATACTGTAATTACTGACCTAGATCACCCTAAACTTGGCCCTATTATCTTAGTCAAAACCCAACTAGGGTAAACCGAATCCCTGCTAAAACAGCTATATCCAAGCCATCCTAAAATTGAACTAAGGGTCTAATTATTCTTCTCAAATCTCATCAACCAAAACCACCTAAATCAAGCTAAACAATGAATTTATCAGTAAATGAACAGAGTTGGAACCAAATTAACAACAGTATTTATGGAACAATTAATTGACACCCAACACTGAATCAAACCTAAAAGTTTTGAACGAAGTTATTATGCAAAGAATAAACGAAAATCAGTCAAAGAAAAGAACCTTACTGATTTTAGGAATTCTGGCCAGCCACTGACGTCCGAATCTTTCAAGATTTCTGACACGCAGCATGCCTAATCATGTGTTTTCGCAAGAATACACCTGGTTAAGGATGGTGCGGTCCAAAATCACAAAGATTTTGAATTAGGGTTCTGCCGGGATCGAGATTTAAGACTCGTGACATTCTGGAAAGATTCGAGGGTCGGGGCTTGGGGGGTTTGAAAGAGGAGGTGAAGGCGGTTAGGTGGTGTAAATTTGGGGTGGTTTGGACGGGGTTGCGTCGTGGCCGGAAAATTTAGATTCGATATTTGAGACGTTTGGCCGGGATTCGAGACAAGTGGCTATGGGGGTTGGGTAGAGGAGGTCAAGGCGGTCCCATGGTGTTAATTTGGGACCGTTTGGCGTAACCGGCGACTTGGCCGGAAAACTTTAACGGGATATTCGACGAACTCCGGCGAGATTCGAGGGAAACCAAAGGCAGGAACGGGAAGAGGACGAGCAGGAGAGGCCGGGGTGTTATTTTGGGGTGTTATTCGACTGTGATGATGATTAAAGCAAGCGAAAGTAAAGCAAAAGAGGAATTGGTTGATAAGAAAGCCTTGGTCGCAGTGGGCCAGACAGTCAGTGAACCAGTAAGGGTAATAAAGCCAGGGCCTGTTAAGGTGACAATACCAGGAGCAGTTGTCGAGCCTGTGTTGATTGTAAAAGGCGTTCGAACAGAGCCAGTCATCATCAAACAGGTGACCCAACTGCCCGTGGTTATCGAGAAAGTTGTCCCGTGGAATTATGACAGGGTAACTGTGATGTACCAAGGAAAGGAAATTAAAGAAGAAGTGTGCGAGACTCATGGGTTGACTAGATCAGGGAGGTGCTTCGCCCCTGAAGAGTTGAGAAAGGTTAAAGCAGCTAAAGACAATCCAGCACCGACAAAGAGGGCTGTTACTGAAGAAGAAGCTGAAGAGTTCCTGAAAAAGATGAAGGCCCAGGACTATTCGATCGTGGAACAACTGAGGAAAACCCCGGCACAGATCTCATTATTGTCCTTATTGATCCATTCAGATGAACACCGCCGGGCCTTGATGAAGATTCTAAACGAAGCTCATGTGCCAGATAAAATCACTGTGAATCATCTTGAGAAGATTGCAAACAAGATTTTTGAGGTGAATAGGGTAACATTTTCTGATGACGAGTTACCATTGGAAGGAACTGAACATAATAGCGCCTTGTACCTCACAGTGAAGTGTGAAGATTCCGTGGTGACTCGGGTGTTAATTGATAATGGGTCTAGTGCCAACATTTGCCCTCTTTCCACTCTAGAAAAGTTGCAAGTTGACAGGGAAAGAATTCATAAAAATAGCATCTGTGTACGGGGATTTGACGGCGGAGGGAAAGACACAGTGGGAGATATTGTGTTGGAGCTAACAATAGGACCTGTGGAATTCACTATGGAGTTTCAAGTGCTCGATGTCAGTGTTTCCTACAATCTTTTATTGGGACGGCCTTGGATTCATGCTGCAAAGGCAGTACCGTCTACTTTGCATCAAATGGTCAAGTTTGAATGGGATCGGCAGGAGATCGTGGTTCATGGAGAGGACAATTCTTGTAATGCTATTACATCCTTCGAGGAAGTTGAAAATGACAAAGGTCCATGGGTGTACCAAGTCATGGACACAGTGCCCGTTGATAAAATCCCGGAAGGGGAGTGTGTTCCTACGCCCAAGATAGCTGCCGCATCTGTTATGGTAGCCTCAGAGATGATAAGGAATGGATTCTTGCCCGGAAAGGGGTTAGGTGCTTCACTGCAAGGAATCATACAGCCGGTGTCTCTCCCCGGAAATCCAGACACTTTTGGGCTAGGTTTCAAACCCACTTCTGCTGACATAAGGAGAGCCAAAAAGATGAAGAAGAGAGTGTGGACCCTTCCAAAACCTATTCCTCGCCTTTCCCGTTCCTTCGTCCGGCCTGGTACTAAACGATGCCCAGCAACAGCAATGCCAAATTCTGTGGTGATAGAACCTGACAAGGAGATGATCGCAAGGTTCGAAAGGGTGTTCGATGAAGTGAATATGGTGGAACCCGGCGAAGGTCCGAGTAAGGTTGATGTGCAGTTCGTGGGATCTCAGGCTAAGCTCAATAACTGGGAAGCTACTCCTCTTCCAATTCGGAAGGAGTCGTGGTAGTTAGTTTTTGATTTTTCTTTGAGTACTAAATCTGGATTATTTCCAGGGTTGTAATTCAGATTTCTATGTTCCGTCCATTTGGATGAGTTAAACCTTGTTATCTTACAATTCTAATGAAATGCAATGTCCTCCTTTCTTCTTTCCTGATCGCCTTTATTTTGTTTTCTTTTCTCTCTTGTACAGTCCCTTTTATGCTGGTTTCAATGATGTGTCATGCATGAGGAGTCTCCGGCCTAGTCTTGATAATCAATGTGAAATAGTAATACAGGAAATTGAGTGTGATGGCGAGAGGGAATACGATGACGAGGAAGCTTTGGAAGAAATCAGTAAAGAGTTAAATCAATTTGAGGAAAAACCCAAGCCTAACTTGAATGACACAGAGGCAATCAATCTAGGGGATCGGGAGAATGTTCGGGAAACAAAAATAAGTGTCCATTTGGAAGCCCCCGACTCAGGGAGGAGATAATTGAATTGTTGTTTGAATACAAAGATGTTTTTGCATGGTCATATGATGACATGCCAGGTTTAA
>NW_017671944.1:122298-132274 GCF_001879085.1 Nicotiana attenuata | reverse complement strand
TTTTTTGCTTATTTTATTTCTTCAGCACTGACAGAAATACAATCTGTGCAGTGCGCTCGCTTTACTGTCTGCTAAGTACAGAGAGAGAGAGAGTCACGGTGAGTGTGATGCAGAGTTAAAACAAGGGAAAAAAACACACTCTACACAGAGTTGGTTATACGTTATATACAAACCAAGTTTTGCACTTACCAAATTTTTCTACTGCTTCCACGTTTGCTTTTGACCGGTAGTAATTGTTTTTTCTTTGTTTTTTCTTTTTGGGGGTTGGAGACCTAGGTATAGAGGCATTTGTCTGTAGAGCTTACCTATTACTCCCTCCGTTCCAATATATGTAAACCTGTTTTTATGGGCACGGAGTTTGATAGAAAATGAAGACTTTTGGAATTTGTGGTCCTAAACAAGTTAAAATGGAGTTCAGAATATTTGTGTGATTGTAAGCTTCTCATTAAGGATATAATTGAAAGTTTAAACTAAATTGTTTCCAAATTTAGACGTCATTCTTTTTGGAACGAACCAAAAAGAAAATTGATACACATAAACTGGAACGGAGGGAGTAGTACTATACTTCAAATGTGTTATGAAACAATAAAAGAAGAAGAAAAGTATTGCAGGGAAAAGTGGGGAGAGAGAATTCTTATTGATATTTGGGATGAATTACAATGGAATAGAACACTCTATTTATAGGGAGCGGGTGACTTAGCCACCAAGTAATAAACCCTAGAATCTCTCTAAATATAGACATTCACCATAAATACAATTCTATTTATAACACTTCCCCTTGAATGTCTATTCAACAGATAATGTGCCTCGTTAAAACCTTAACTAAAATAAAACCCAGTGGGAAAAAAATTCCAGTAAAGGAAAAGGAGTACACATATCTAACAATACGCCTTTTGGTTGCCTCGTTAAAAACCTTGCAAGGAAAACCCGGTGGGACAAAACCTTTTAAGGGAAAAAGAGTACAACGCGTATTAACTCCCCCTGATGAGAGCATCAATTCACATCCTTAAGCATTTGCATTCCAATCTTGTGCACCATCTTCAAAAGATCTTTGGTAGAGATTTGATGAACAAATCAGCCATATTAACTTGAATGAATATATTGCACCTTGAAATCATCATTCTTGATAGAGATGAATTGTCTTCATATGATCTTGTTGGAATCGTCAGTTCAATATCTTCACATAGAGGTGAAAACTCTTGCAATCATATTATCATGCATATAGTTATAGCAAGATACATTTGTGCACAAATTGCACTGAGGATGTAGTACTTCATGACCATGAATTCTATATGCTTTAAGCAATTTAAATCCTTCAGAGATTGTTAAGTCATATAAGCCATATAATAGACTCTAGATGCATATCAAGTTTTCATGTCATGCTAGACATACAAGATATCGAAAACTGATTGCACATACCATTGACTTTATACTTTCAAGTGTTTGAACTACATGTCTTTCATATGAAATCAATTCTATTCGAATTGTTTCTTCAGACTTAAGATCCTCAAATAATTTAGCGGTATCATAGATGTCGTCGACAAACATTTTATATCAGTTTCAATATTTTTTTGATAAAGACATAACATAGAGATCTCTTCATTCATTTCAGGTACCTAAACCTCTCTTGAGATTTTATGTTATGTCATGTGATCTTCTAGATCACTTGCCTCCTTATTATGATCATTTGCTCATCTTCTTTATCAAGAAGTTTATTTGAAACCGATTTGTCTATATGCTTTAAGCGTACCATAGACTTTGTCCTTCTAGGACTTATTCCAATAGGAACATTTGCAATGAGATATAGTTACTTTCTTTGGGTCAGCAAATGCGTCTGGCATGCTTTGCAATAAATTGCACATGAATTATCCTTTTATGAACTTCAAGTTCATATTATGTTATTCGAGGATCTAGATGTACAAATGATAATTCATTCCACGTAACGTTTTCTCAACTGTTTATCTTGTCTTCCCCTCGTGTTAGAAAAACTAACTTGTTACCTCAACTTTGAGAATCCACCTTTGTGCGTTATGGTGTTAATCAAAATATACACCGTACATCAATAATAATAAGATGAAATTATTTGGTTCCTGACCCTGAACCACTTGTGAGGGGAGAATGTAATATACTTTCTTATATAACCTATATCAAACAAATATAGATAACTTTGTTCTCATAAGAATAGCTATTAAGTGGAGCACTCAATAAATCATTTTGCTAAACCAACTGTGATGTAAACCAACTTATCAAGATGAACTTCTTGAATAGAAAATCTGGAAATTATGCTCGAAATTAAATTATTGAGCAAGTTACCTCGCAAAACACCATGTTGAGGGTTATTAATAATCGCACATGTAACCATCTCATAGATGTATCTTATGTGGTATACATGGAAGGTGAATGGGCCCATATTCACCTTTGATATTTCCAGCATTCATGGGATTCAATCCCAATTTTAGTTGGTCTATTAATTAATGAGAACAAGCAATGTAAGAGAATTCGTAAAGAACTTTCTAGTTCTTTAATATTTACCCATGTGAATTCTCTTTTATTTTTGCACATCATACTTAAATTGATATGGGTAAACCAATTATGCCAACTGAATAAATTATCAATATTGATAAACTTCAGATTTACACCATGACGTGTGCAATTATCAATAAACTCCAAGTTTATTATGACATGGGTTTTTATATCAATAAACATCCACTTTATTGTGGTATTCTTTTATTTGTGTAGTACAAACTGGAGAATAAAGCGGGTAGCTTTTCACATACATATTACCCCGCTACAAGTTGTAGTAATAGAAGATATTAAATCTTTCCTTTATTTATTGTCTCAATATAATCAACCGCTTTCACGTATACTTTGGAAACTGAATAATTTTCTTTGAGACTTACTACAACACAATACCTTATTGGTAATTAATTGTGTTTCTCCAAAATAGTATAATTGGCTCTTGCAGAGTTCTCAATTAATTTTGTAGTACCACATATTCATCAACACCCATATGGTGAATATCTCTTTTAAAGAGAAAGTTATACCATTATGGTTATGGTCAAAATTATATGCAAGATCTGTTTCTTGCATTACCGTTGTCTTTTAACAATCACAATGCCAAAATATTTTGGCGTACAATAGGTACGTGACCAATGACCATTCATGCCATAATAATGACATTATTTTCTTATATCATCTCAAACCTCCTTTTAGAGGTGAGTGCGGTATATTCACTACCACTAGCACGTTCATATTCTTTGAAGAATGAATATGTATTCATAAATCAGATGTTGTCACATTCACATCATGAATGGACCATAATCATCTATATGTGCTTTACAAAATCTCATGTCAAATCGATGACAAATATTTTTCACAGAGTGAAAGATTATTTTGAGAATCTTTATTGTTCTCATTACCACAAATGATGACGATTATAATTTCGTCTATTGCCACGTCCATATCCATTGATACACTCATAGTAATAATTTTGTCTTCTTTCAGACTTATCACATACTGCAATCATATTCTCTTAAAGGAATGAGAATGGAGCAAATTCAATGGGACGGATTTTCAATTCTTTGCCTACAATCATACATGAATTTGATCATGGCGAGGCATAGAAATTTTACCACTTCAGGTGGTTAGAATTTCTTACAAACTCCATTAGAGTTATAATCAAACTTTGTTGTCTTTGCTTGTATTTAAAATCAAAGTATAGAATAAAAGAGAAAAATACGGTAAAATACTTACCTTAAATCCATAATTTAATCAGGAAGGAAGTTCATGGAAGGCGAAATACATAAACGGCCCCTTTAAGTTGTCCCCAATGATCAGACAAACACTTCAACTGACCCCTTTACCATTTAGACACTTCAAGAGGCTATTAAGTGTGTCAAGTAAATACATGTTGCTTATGTGGCATATGCGTGTTTGCTACAAACATTTTGGGCGTGTGAAATCATTTTACAAGCTCAGCACAAGCTCAAATAGCAGCTTCCATGGGGACAGATCTGTAACAATGGCTGCTCGAGCAATATCTTCAATTTGCACAATCCCAACATTAACACAAAAAGTAAGTCAATCCAAACTAACACCTGATTAGAGTATAGTAATACCTACTGGTTAACAGATTGAATCTGGAACAAAATCTTTGAACCCCATCTTAAATTCTGAAAATATGAGTTCGTGTTCCATCGCTCTTCACCGCCCAACATTGTGGAAGAAACTAGGTTGTTTTGATCTGAAAATTGAATGTCGAATCGATTAAAAGTTCGAAATCTTGGTTGAAAGCTTCTTTGTGAAGCGGAATCTACAGATTAAGGTTGTTACAGCTGATTTGATAGGCTTTGGTTTAAAGTTTTCGAAGTCTGTTCAAAGAAGACGATGGCCGGGTTTGTTTGAAGAAGACGAAATTTTTGGGTCTATTCAAAGTCTATTCGGAGAAGATGGGTTTGTTCGAATTTTCTGCATCAGTTCAAAGTTTGCTCGATAAAGTCTGTTGGACCACTGATGCTGGGTTTGTACGAAGTCTGTTGAAGAAGATAAAGTTTCAGAAATTGAGTTTGAAGAATCATACCTCAAAGTGTATCCAATTCCAGTTGCTTTTAATATTTTGGATTGATCTGAGAAATGCCATTGGGCAGATGGGGGAAGCAAGAAGATGGTTTTGGGGGGGGGGGGGAGGGGGGGGAGAGGTTGGCGTTGGTTTACAGAAGTTTTTTTCCTTTCTTTAAATGTAACTTTTTGATAATTATATGAGTCAAATATTTATTTACAAATTACATGTGTCATTCTGTTATTGGTTCATTTAATACATCACTAGCAAGTGTAACTCACGCATATGTTTTGTTGGACTCGGGTGTTTACTTGACACACTTAATAGCCTCTTGAAGTGTCTAAATGGTAAAGGGGTTAGTTAATTGACAATCATTATGCTCAATCCCAAAGCTTCTACTCAATTGGTTAGATTCTCGTGCTGATAACGTGTTATGAAACAATAAAAGAAGAAGAAAAGTATTGCAGGGAAAAGTGGGGAGAGAGAATTCTTATTGATATTTGGGATGAATTACAATGGAATAGAACACTCTATTTATAGGGTGAGGGTGACTTAGCCACCAAGTAATAAACCCTAGAATCTCTCTAAATATAGACATTCACCATAAATACAATTCTATTTATAACAAAATGACATTATTTTAGCACTAAAATTAAGGCTAATAATGTATTGAATTAATTATGTTTAAGTAAAAATAATTTATATATGATACAAATTTGTATTTACTGATTTGATATTAATATATATAGGGTTTGATTTTTTTCGTTATGCACACATCTGGATCATGCATATACAAGCGATAAAAAATAATCCTTTAAACATAAAATGAATTGTATTTATTCTAATACTAAGTGGAGAGGTGAAAAAATTAGTTGATGGTTTCAATGAGGTAATTGTATTTCCTGAAAAAAACAATCAAGATCACGTGTTTCCGCGGAGGATGCACGTCCAAAAGACGTGCTTTCATCGGATTCCGGGGAGTGACACAGCCTTTCATTATTTTAAGTGTTTCTAATATTTGTTTATTTGTTTGACCTTTATACTTTTCTTAGTGCATAGCTACTGCAATTAATACGTGCTATAGCATTAACACAAACTGGGAGAAAATTTTACGGACAGTAGAAAGAAGAATAATATGGCCCTCCTTACAATCACAATCACTGGTGGGCGATGGAGGAGCTAAGATTTTTCACTATAAGATGTTAAATATAAAAAATAAACGCACGAAAAAATTAAAAATAATTAACATATAATAATATTTATATATGTATAAAAATAATTTACCGAACTACATAATATAATTTTTCATATAAAGAGGTGTCAGTTGACCCCTTCTGGATAAGGTGGCTCTGCCACTACTGTTTCAACCAAGAGGTACAATTAAGTAGTAAAGGTTGCTTTACTCAAAATCGGAGGTCTACCCTTGAGAATAAAATCACTTTTGACAGGAATGCTTACATTTATGTGGTTCTCCTCTAATATAAAACCATATAGAACAAAACCTGTTCAAATAATGGCAGCACATGAATTTCCACATTTTGTAGGCAGAATAGCAGTGATAAGAAAGTTACAGAGAAAGTTACATCTTATTAGAGCTATTTCAGCAATTGAACTCTGAAGTCTGTAATTGGATCGGCCATTTATTATCTCATTGGGCCGAAACCAAAATGTTGCTATTTTGGACTCAAAACACATAAATAGGTGTAAAAAAAAAAAAGGTAACAAAAATATATATAGCGCCAGAAATAGTGGCGCTATATATAAACGGTAACAGCACCGTTAAATATATAGCGCCACTATTTCTGGCGTTATACACTGTCAGAGTGATATAGCGCCACTATTTCTGGCGTTATACACTGACAGTGATATAGCGCCAGAAATAGTGGCGTTATATCCCTCCCCAAAAACTCTCCATCTTCTTCCCCCGTCTTCTTCCTCCATTATTCTAATCCCCCTCCCTAAAATTGGTCCTCCCTCTGTCCGCCACTAAAAAAAAAAAAAAAATTTTGGGTACCCCCGGCACATAAAACTTGAAGAACGTAGGTCCCACACTCGAGTAGAGCTTCTTGTTATTGTTGATTCACGCTTTCGGAGTCAAATTTTCGATCTATTTGCTTTCCGAAAATTCTAAATCGAGGTATTTTGATTTATTTTAAGTTGAAACTTTTATAATAATGCATATTATTTGATTTGTATGTGTTCTATTTCGGTTGGTGGTTTTATTTTCGAAATTAGCGTCTTAAATTTATCCGGATTTAATTTTACTGTTTTATATAAAAATATAAATTTATCAAATAAATTTGTCTGTTAATATTCTCATTTATATATATGTGCTTTCATGCCGTTTTGTGTTTTATTTGCAATTAAATTTATTTGTTATTTATGTTTAGTTTAGATTAGTTTTTAGCGTAGTAAAATCTAGACCTTTTTAGCGTAGTAAAACGTAGACCCTTTTAGCGTAGTAAAATTTAGAGCCTTGTAGCGTAGTAATGTGTAGTATTTTAGCTTAGAATTCCTTTTGTTTTAGTATCTATTACTGGTATTTCGATCCTCAAAATATGGAGCCCGAAATCCATACGTAAGTAATTTGTACAATTAAGTTATTAAAAAATATGAATTTAAATTGTAAAAAAATACATAATTATTAATGATAATTTGGTGCCACTGGGCCTCAAAATATCGAGCCCGGAACCCATACGTAAGTAATTTGTACAATTANTATTATTGGCTTACTATGGAACGGGATTGCATCAGTTTCGTGCGCAAATGTCATCAATGTCAGATACATGGAGATTTGATTCATTCTCCGCCCTCTGAATTGCATACAATGTCGGCACCATGGCCCTTCGTTGCCTGGGGAATGGATGTTATTGGACCGATTGAGCCAGCAGCATCAAATGGACATAGATTCATTTTGGTAGCTATTGATTATTTCACTAAATGGGTGGAGGCAAAAACCTTCAAATCTGTGACTAAGAAGGCAGTTGTCGATTTCGTACATTCAAATATCATATGCCGGTTTGGGATCCCGAAGGTAATCATCACAGATAATGGTGCCAATCTCAATAGTCATCTGATGGCCGAGACATGTCAGCAGTTTAAGATCATGCACCGCAATTCTACCCCATATCGCCCTAAAGCAAATGGGGCAGTCGAAGCAGCTAACAAGAATATCAAGAAAATACTTCGGAAAATGGTCGAAGGGTCAAGGCAATGGCATGAAAAACTACCTTTTGCTTTGTTAGGTTATCGCACTACTGTCCGCACCTCAATAGGAGCGACCCCTTACTCATTGGTATATGGAACTGAAGCCGTAATACCCGCAGAGGTGGAGATCCCGTCCCTCCGAATCATTGCTGAGGCGGAAATTGATGATGATGAATGGGTTAAAGCCCGCTTGGAACAATTAAGTTTGATCGATGAGAAGAGATTGGCAGCATTGTGTCACGGTCAGTTATACCAACAGAGAATGGCAAGAGCATATAACAAGAAGGTGCGTCCGCGGAGGTTCGAAGTAGGGCAGTTGGTGCTGAGACGTATCCTACCTCATTGGGCTGAGGCAAAAGGAAAATTCGCCCCAAACTGGCAAGGGCCATTTGTTGTAACCAGAGTGTTGTCCAATGGCGCTTTATATCTAACGGACATAGAAGGGAAATGTGTAGAAATGGCTATCAATTCTGATGCAGTTAAGAGATATTATGTATGATTTCTTTATCTTTGTGTACCTGATTGTATTTGGCATGTTTTGAGATTGAAATGACGAAGGCATTTTATTCTGCTATCTAAACACTTTATCCTTTGTTACCCCTTCGAGCCTTACTTACTTTCTTGCATACCCCTCTTTCGGAATCAATAATAAAACTCGTAAGCCAGGGCGGGGAAAGAAAATAGAGAAACAAGAGAACAACAGTGAAAAGGAGAAGAAAAGCAAAAAAAAAAAGAAGAAGAAAAAAAGAAAAAAAGAAAAACAAAGAAAAGAAAAGAAAAAGAACAGTGAATAAAACAGAAAAATAAGAAAGAAAAGAAAAGGCAAAGAAAAGAAGTGAAAGGAAAGAAAACAAAAGTGGAAGAAAAGGAAAGGTCGCAACAATGAACGTAGTTTTATGTCTGAACTACGTTTGACTTGATCCCGAAAGGGTACGTAGGCAGCCTCACTGAGGTTCAGTCATAACAAAAGAAAAATCCAATAGTCCCCGGGAAGGAAACTGGGGCAGAAGTTATGGTGGATACAAAAGATATGATTCCGAAAGTTGTAATATTGAACCCACGTCTGAATTATTTGAGCTTTTATACCTTTCTTTCTAAACCCATCCAAAAGCCACATTACGGTCCAAAGAAAGACCTTCTGATCAATCTTAAGAAATGTCAATACAAGCAGGTAAAGTGATCTTTGTTGGGGACAACACTCTGGTGCCAGAAGGAAAATGATGAAATGAGAGAGTCTTATTGGTGAAAACCCTCACGGGCACCGTAAGGCGAAGTGAGTTTGAGAGATATTAAAAATGAGAGAGTCTTATTGGTGAAAACCCTCATGGGCACCGTAAGGCGAAAATGAGTCTTCAGATGTGCAAACAAGGAAGTCTGTGGTTGAAAGATGTTTGAAACATGGTGAAAGAAGCAAGGTTTGGGTTTTGTTAAAAGTCGGGCGTGAAAGTATGAGGCAGCAAATGTGGTGAGTAACAATTGATTGGTTGGACAGACTAGGTTGGGATCTAAAATGCATGGCACGATCAATGGAATCAGCCTCTCCGCTCAGATAAGTTTATTTCTTTTTCTCCATCACCACTCATTCATTTTCAGAGTTTTTCTATCCTCAACACCTTCAAGGTCATTGCATTCCATTTTCTTGAAATTTGTCTATAAGACGTTTTAGTGTCAGTTCTATTCAAAAACAAAAGAAGGATGTCAAAGCTAACTACCAGCTTCCCAGTTGGGTGGCACAACAAGTTGGGGACATGTCAAAAGAGAGTAAAACATGAAGGATCAATAAAGTCAGTGGAATAATCAGATGCTCGCAAGGCAAGGTTCACAGAAAAGGAACAGGAACATCAAACAGTAATATGAAGTAAAACATGTGGGTCATCGAGATTGAAGGTTGAAAGTCAATTGGGAAATCGTGGCAAGCCAAAGCAAGTCCAGGAAGCAAGTCAGGGTGAAGTCGGAAGCGGGAGCATGGCCAACAAGAATGCCAGCAGCTAATCACCATTTTACATTAACAAAGTTTTCTTTGATTGAAACAGGGGCAGAAATTTTCTTTGTTGTTTATTTTGTTGAAATCAGGCGCCCACCTGGAGAACAAGGGAATACTTTTCAATTTTAGCAATCAGGCGCCCACCTGAAGAACAAGGGAATACTTTTCAAGTTTCAGCAATCAGGCGCCCACCTGGAAACAAGGGATACTTTCAAAGTTTAGCAATC
>NW_017671944.1:112632-122284 GCF_001879085.1 Nicotiana attenuata | reverse complement strand
GGGAAAACTTTCAATGAGGTCGCGAAGATGGGAAGTATGGTGGAAGAGGGTCTCAAGTCCAACAAGATTATGAGCTACTCAGCCCTCAAAGCAACCACGCAGGCCATTCAAAGCGGCACCGGAGGAGTATTGGGAAAGAAGAATAAAGAAGAAGAGGCAGTAGTGGAATCAAGGGTTTGGTCCAGGGGTCCGTCACCATATTATCACCAACCTCGCCCTCACCCCCAAGCTTACCCGCATACCTCATATGGCCCACCACAGCATTACTACCCACCTCCTACTCCCCATTTCTCCGTCCATCATGCCCAGACATACCCCCAACCTCCTACCCGTGCACAATGGCGCGCACCCACTCCCCAAAACACTTACCCACCCCCAAGAACCAACAGAAATATCGCCGGAACCGGTTTCCAACCCAATCCTGCATATAAGAATGATAGGTCGCAGAAGAAGAAGACTTTTACTCCTTTGGTTGAATCTTATACTAGCCTGTACCACAGATTAAGGCAATTGGGCATGTTGAACTCGATCGAGCCCAAATTACCAAACCCTCCCCCAAGGAACCTGGACCATTCAGTAAACTGTGAGTACTGCTCAGGAGCGCCTGGACATGATACAGAGAAGTGTTGGCATCTGAAAACTGCCATTCAGGAACTGATTGATACACGGAGAATTGAGGTGCAGGCTCCGGAGACTCCCAATATCACGCAGAATCCACTACCAATTCATCATGAGGCTCACATGATCGAGATAGTGCAGAAGGGAGAATACAAGAAGCCGTCGCAAACTGTGATGATGATTAAAGCAAGTGAAAATAAAGCAAACGAGGAATTGGTTGATAAGAAAACCTTGGGCGCAGTGGACCAGACAGTCAGTGAACCAGTGAGGATAATAAAACCAGGGCCTGTTAAGGTGACAATACCAGGAGCAGTTGTCGGGCCTGTGTTGGTTGTAAAAGGCGTTCGAGCAGAGCCAGTTATCATTAAACCGGTGACCCAATTGCCTGTGGTTAGTGAGAAAGCTGTCCCGTGGAATTATAACAGGGTGACTGTGATGTACCAAGGAAAGAAAATTAAAGAAGAAGTGTGCGAAACTCATGGGTTGACTAGATCAGGGAGGTGCTTTGCCCCTGAAGAGTTGAGAAGGGTTAAAACAGCTAAAGACAATCCGGCACCGATAAAGAAGGCTGTTACTGAAGAAGAAGCTGAAGAGTTCCTGAAAAAGATGAAGGCCCAGGACTATTCGATTGTGGAACAACTGAGGAAAACCCCGGCACAGATCTCATTATTGTCCTTATTGATCCATTCGGATGAACACCGTCGGGCCTTGATGAAGATTCTAAACGAAGCTCATGTGCCAGATAAAATCACTGTAAATCATCTTGAGAAGATTGCAAACAAGATTTTTGAGGTGAACAGGGTGACATTTTCTGATGATGAGTTACCATTGGAAGGAACTGAACATAATAGAGCCCTTTACCTCACAGTAAAGTGTGAAGATTCCGTGGTGACTCGGGTGTTAATTGATAATGGGTCTAGTGCCAACATTTGCCCTCTTTCCACTCTAGAAAAGTTGCAAGTTGACAGGGAAAGAATTCATAAAAATAGCATCTGTGTACGGGGATTTGACGGCGGAGGGAAAGACACAGTGGGAGATATTGTGTTGGAGCTAACAATAGGACCTGTGGAATTCACTATGGAGTTTCAAGTGCTCGATGTCAGTGTTTCCTACAATCTTTTATTGGGACGGCCCTGGATTCATGCCGCGAAGGCAGTACCGTCTACTTTGCATCAAATGGTCAAGTTTGAATGGGATCGGCAGGAGATCGTGGTTCATGGAGAGGACAATTCTTGTAATGCTATTACATCCTTCGAGGAAGTTGAAAATGACAAAGGTCCATGGGTGTACCAAGTCATGGACACAATGCCAATTGATAAAATCCCGGAAGGGGAGTGTGTTCCTACGCCCAAGATAGCTGCTGCATCTGTTATGGTAGCCTCAGAGATGATAAGGAATGGATTCTTGCCCGGAAAGGGGTTAGGTGCTTCACTGCAAGGAATCATACAGCCGGTGTCTCTCCCCGGAAATCCAGACACTTTTGGGCTAGGTTTCAAGCCCACTTCTGCTGACATAAGAAGAGCCAAAAAGATGAAGAAGAGAGTGTGGACCCTTCCGAAACCTATTCCTCGCCTGTCCCGTTCCTTCGTCCGGCCTGGTACTAAACGACGCCCAGCAACAGCAATGCCAAATTCTGTGGTGATAGAACCTGACAAGGAGATGATCGCAAGGTTCGAAAGGGTGTTCGATGAAGTGAATATGGTGGAACCCGGCGAAGGTCCGAGTAAGGTCGATGTGCAGTTCGTGGGATCTCAGGCTAAGCTCAATAACTGGGAAGCTACTCCTCTTCCAATTCGGAAGGAGTCGTGGTAGTTAGTTTTTGATTTTCTTTGAGTACTAAATCTGGATTATTTCCAGGGTTGTAATTCAGATTTCTATGTTCCGTCCATTTGGATGAGTTAAACCTTGTTATCTTACAATTCTAATGAAATGCAATGCCCTCTTTTCTTCTTTCCTGATCGCCTTTATTTTGTTTTCTTTTCTCTCTTATACAGTCCCTTTTATGCTGGTTTCAATGATGTGTCATGCATGAGGAGTCTCCGGCCTAGTCTTGATAATCAATGTGAAATAGTAATACAGGAAATTGAGTGTGATGGCGGAGGGGAATACGATGATGAGGAAGCTTTGGAAGAAATCAGTAAAGAGTTAAATCAATTTGAGGAAAAACCCAAGCCTAACTTGAATGACACAGAGGCAATCAATCTAGGGGATCGGGAGAATGTTCGGGAAACAAAAATAAGTGTCCATTTGGAAACCCCGCTCAGGGAGGAGATAATTGAATTGTTGCTTGAATACAAAGATGTTTTCGCATGGTCATATGATGACATGCCAGGTTTAAGTACCGATCTGGTGGTCCACAAATTGCCCGTTCATTCGGAATGCCCGCCTGTCAAGCAGAAGTTGAGGAAATGTAAAACAGATATCAGTGTGAAAATCAAAGAAGAAGTTACCAAGCAGCTTGAGGCGAAGGTCATACGAGTTACTCGATATCCTACCTGGTTAGCTAATGTGGTACCTGTACCAAAGAAGGATGGGAAGAACAGAGTATGTGTTGATTACCGTGATCTCAATAAGGCGAGCCCGAAGGACAACTTCCCACTTCCAAACATCCATATATTGATTGACAATTGTGACAAACATGAGATTGCTTCCTTTGTGGATTGTTACGCGGGCTATCACCAGATTTTGATGGATGAGGAGGATGCGGAAAAGACAGCGTTCATCACACCTTGGGGGACGTACTGTTACAGGGTCATGCCATTTGGGTTGAAGAACGCAGGGGCAACGTATATGAGGGCAATGACTACCATGTTCCATGACATGATACATCAGGAGATCGAGGTCTATGTGGACGACGTGATCATAAAGTCGAGGAAACAATGTGACCATGTTAGGGATTTGAGGAAATTCTTCCAGAGACTCCGCAGGTACAACCTCAAGCTTAATCCAGCAAAATGCGCATTTGGAGTTCCATCAGGGAATTTATTGGGATTCGTGGTAAGTCGGCGCGGCATCGAATTAGACCCGTCAAAGATCAAAGCCATCCAAGGGTTACCACCGCCAAGGAACAAGAAAGATGTGATGAGTTTACTTGGCAGGTTGAATTACATCAGCAGGTTCATTGCCCAGCTTACAACCACTTGTGAACCCATTTTCAAGTTGTTAAAGAAAGATGTTGCGGTCAGATGGACGGATGAATGTCAAGCAGCGTTTGATAAGATCAAGAAGTATTTGGCTAGTCCGCCAGTATTGGTCCCGCCAGAGCCAGGAAGACCCTTGATCCTTTACCTGACCGTGTTAGACAATTCGTTTGGTTGTGTACTAGGGCAGCATGACATCACAGGAAGGAAAGAGCAGGCGATTTACTACCTCAGCAAGAAGTTCACATCATATGAGGTAAAATACACCCAACTCGAGAGGACGTGTTGTGCTTTAACCTGGGTAGCGCAAAAGTTGAAACATTACTTGGCAGCATATACTACCTATCTCATCTCTCGGTTGGACCCTTTGAAGTATATTTTTCAAAAGCCCATGCCCACAGGGAGACTGGCGAAATGGCAAATCCTGCTCATAGAGTTTGATATTGTCTACGTGACTCGGACCGCCATGAAAGCACAAGCACTGGCTGATCATTTAGCCGAGAATCCCGTTGATGATGAATATGAGCCTTTGAAAACATACTTCCCGGACGAGGAGGTAATGCATGTTGAAGAATTAGGACAGGTCGAGAAGCCTGGATGGAAACTGTTCTTTGATGGAGCTGCCAATGCCAAGGGTGTCGGAATAGGAGCAGTACTGATTTTTGAGACAGGGCAACACTACCCTGTCACTGCACAGCTTCGTTTCTATTGCACCAACAACATGGCTGAGTTCGAAGCCTGTATCCTAGGACTGAGACTGGCTATAGACATGGGTGTTCAGGAAATCTTGGTCATGGGTGACTCGGATCTTCTTGTACACCAGATTCAAGGGGAGTGGGAAACACGGGACTTGAAGCTCATACCATACCGGCAGTGCTTGCATGAACTTTGTCAACGGTTTCAGTCAATAGATTTCAAACACATTCCAAGGATGCACAATGAGGTTGTTGACGCTTTGGCCACCTTGGCATCAATGTTGCATCATCCGGACAAGGCTTACGTGGATCCGTTACATATTCAGGTTCGAGATCAGCATGCCTATTGTAACGTGGTGGAGGAAGAATTTGATGGTGAGCCATGGTTCCATGACATAAAGGAATATCTCCGGATGGGAGTATACCCGACACAGGCTATCGGATATCAAAAGAGAGCAGTCCGTTGCTTGGCAAGCGGATTTTTCTTCAGTGGAGGAGTGTTGTACAAGAGAACTCCAGATCTGGGGTTATTGAGATGCATAGACGCCAGACAGGCTACAGTTATCATGGCTGAGGTACATGCGGGAGTTTGCGGACCTCATATGAGTGGATATATATTGGCAAAGAAGATCCTCCGAGCAGGGTATTATTGGCTTACTATGGAACGGGATTGCATCAGTTTCGTGCGCAAATGTCAACAATGTCAGATACATGGGGATTTGATTCATTCTCCGCCCTCTGAATTGCATACAATGTCGGCACCATGGCCTTTCGTCGCCTGGGGAATGGATGTTATTGGACCGATTGAGCCAGCAGCATCAAATGGACATAGATTCATCTTGGTAGCTATTGATTATTTCACTAAATGGGTGGAGGCAAAAACCTTCAAATCTGTGACTAAGAAGGCAGTTGTCGATTTCGTGCATTCAAATATCATATGCCGGTTTGGGGTCCCGAAGGTAATCATCACAGATAATGGTGCAAATCTCAATAGTCATTTGATGGCCGAGACATGTCAGCGGTTTAAGATCATGCACCGCAATTCCACTCCATATCGTCCTAAGGCAAATGGAGCAGTCGAAGCAGCTAAGAAGAACATCAAGAAAATACTTCGGAAGATGGTAGAGGGGTCCAGGCAATGGCATGAAAAACTGCCTTTTGCTTTGCTAGGCTATCGCACTACTGTCCGTACCTCAATAGGAGCGACCCCTTACTCATTGGTATATGGAACTGAAGCCGTAATACCCGCAGATGTTGAGATCTCGTCCCTCCGAATCATTGCTGAGGCAGAAATTGATGATGATGAATGGGTTAAAACCCGCTTGGAACCGTTAAGTTTGATTGATGAGAAGAGATTGGCACCAGTGTGTCACGGGCAATTATACCAACAGAGAATGGCAAGAGCATATAACAAGAAGGTGCGTCCGCGGAGGTTCGAAGTAGGGCAGTTGGTGCTGAGACGTATCCTACCTCATTGGGCTGAGGCAAAAGGAAAGTTCGCCCCAAACTGGCAAGGGCCATTTGTTGTAACCAGAGTGTTGTCCAATGGCGCATTATATTTGACAGATGTGGAAGGAAAATGTGTAGAAATGGCCATCAATTCTGATGCAGTCAAAAGATATTATGTATGATTTCTTTATCTTTGTGTACCTGATTGTATTTGGCATGTTTGGAGATTGAAATGACGAAGGCATTTTGTTCTGCTATCTAAACACTTTATCCTTTGTTACCCTTTGAGCCTTGCTTACTTTCTTGCATACCCCTCTTTCGGAATCAATAATAAAGCTCGTAAGGCCGAGCAGGGAAAGAAAATGGAGAAATAGGAGAAAAACCGTGAAAAGGGAAAAGAAAAGAAAAGAAAAGAAAAAAAAAAGAAAGAAAAAGAGACAAAGAAAAGAAAAGAACAGTGAATAAAACAGAAAATAAGAAAGAAAAGAAAAGGCAAAGAAAAGAAGTGAGAGGAAAGAAAACAAAAGTGGAAGAAAAGGAAAGATCGCAACAATGAACGTAGTCGTCTGAACTACGTTTGACTTGATCCCGAAAGGGTACGTAGGCAGCCTCACTGAGGTTCAGTCATAGCAAAAGAAAAATCCAAATAATCCCCGGGAAGGAAACTGGGGCAGAAGTTATGGTTGTTGCAAGAGATATGATGCCGAAAGTTGTAATATTGGACCCACGTTTGAATTATTTTGAGCTTTTATACCTTTCTTTCTAAACCCATCCAAAAAGCCACATTACGGTCCAAAGAAAGACCTTCTGATCAATCTTAAGAAATGTCAATACAAGCAGGTAAAGTGATCCTTGTTGGGGACAACACTCTGGTGCCAGAAGGAAAATGATGAAATGAGAGAGTCTTATTGGTGAAAACTCTCACGGGCACCATAAGGCGAAGTGAGTTTGAGAGATATTAAAAATGAGAGAGTCTTATTGGTGAAAACCCTCATGGGCACCGTAAGGCGAAAGTGAGTCTGCAGATGTGCAAATGAGGAAGTCTGTGGTTGAAAGATGTTTGAAATATGGTGAAAGAGGCAAGGTTTGGGTTTCGTTAAGAGTCGGGCATGGAAGTATGAGACAGCAAGGGTGGTAATTGACAATTTATTGTTTGGACAGACTAGGCTGGGATCCAAAATGCATGATCAATAGAATCAGCCTTTTCGCTCAGATAAGTCCTGTCCTTTTCTCTTCATTACCGTTCATTCATTTTCAGAGTTTTTCTATCCTCAACACCTTCAAGGTCATTGCATTCCATTTTCTTGAAATTTGTCTATAAGACGTTTTAGTGTCAGTTCTATTTAAAAACAAAAGAAGGATGTCAAAGCTAACTACCAGCTTCCCAGTTGGGTGGCACGACAAGTTGGGGACATGTCAAAAGAGAGTAAAACATGAAGGATCAATAAAGTCAGTGGAATAATCAGACGTTTGCAAGGAAGAGGCAAGGTTCACGAGAAAGGAACAGGAATACCGAACAGTGGTATGAAGTAAAACATGTGAGTCATCAAGATTTGAGGGTTGAAAGTCAATTGGGAAATCGTGGCAAGTCAAAGCAAGTTCAGGAAGCAAGTCAGGGTGGATGTCGGAAGCGGGAGCATGGCCAACAAGAATGCCAGCAGCTAATCACCATTTTACATTAACAAAGTTTTCTTTGATTGAAACAGGGGCAGAAATTTTCTTTGTCGTTATTTTGTTGAAATCAGGCGCCCACCTGGAGAACAAGGGAATACTTTCAAGTTTTAGCAATCAGGCGCCCACCTGGAAAACAAGGGAATACATTTCAAGTTCCAGCAATCAGGCGCCCACCTGGAAAACAAGGGAATACTTTTCAAGTTTTAGCAATCAGGCGCCCACCTGGAAAAGAAGGGAATACATTTCAAATTTCAGCAATCAGGCGCCCACCTGGAGAACAAGGGAATACATTTCAAATCTCAGCAATCAGGCGCCCACCTGGAAAACAAGGGAATACATTTCAAATTTCAGCAATCAGGCGCCCACCTGGAAAACAAGGGAATACTTTTCAAAGTTTAGCAATCAGGCGCCCACCTGGAAAACAAGGGAATACTTCTCAAGTTTTAGCAATCAGGCGCCCACCTGGAAAACAAGGGAATACTTTTCAAGTTTTAGCAATCAGGCGCCCACCTGGAGAACAAGGGAATACATTTCAAGTTCAGCAATCAGGCGCCCACCTGGAGAACAAGGGAATACTTTCAAAGTTTAGCAATCAGGCGCCCACCTGGAGAACAAGGGAATACATTTCAAGTTTCAGCAATCAGGCGCCCACCTGGAAAACAAGGGAATACTTTTCAAAGTTTAGCAATCAGGCGCCCACCTGGAAAACAAGGGAATACTTTTCAAGTTTTAGCAATCAGGCGCCCACCTGGAGAACAAGGGAATACTTTTCAAGTTTTAGCAATCAGGCGCCCACCTGGAAAACAAGGGAATACTTTTCAAGTTTTAGCAATCAGGCGCCCACCTGGAGAACAAGGGAATACATTTCAAGTTCAGCAATCAGGCGCCCACCTGGAAAACAAGGGAATACTTTCAAGTTTTAGCAATCAGGCGCCCACCTGGAGAACAAGGGAATACTTTCAAGTTTCAGCAATCAGGCGCCCACCTGGAGAACAAGGGAATACTTTTCAAATTTCAGCAATCAGGCGCCCACCTGGAGAACAAGGGAATACATTTCAATCAAGTTTTAGCAATCAGGCGCCCACCTGGAGAACAAGGGAATACTTTTCAAGTTTTAGCAATCAGGCGCCCACCTGGAGAACAAGGGAATACATTTCAAGTTTCAGCAATCAGGCGCCCACCTGGAGAACAAGGGAATACATTTCAAGTTCAGCAATCAGGAGCCCGCCTGAAGAATAGAGGCACATATTGCAAATTGCAGCAGTCAAACATCACCCGGAGGAATGGTGAAACATCTACAATCAATGCAAGGCAACAACGCAAGAATTCCAGTGGAAAGATACAAGTTCAAGGCAACACAAAGAGCAAGTTAGAAGACATAGATAGAACTCTTTGTAATTCATAGATCATAGCTTAGTCCAGCTTCTTTTATTTTTATACGGTGTAATAAGGAGGTCAGCGAGCAGTAGCAGCAACAACAGCAGTGAAATCACAGCTCCTGGTAGTCCCAGCTACCAAACCTTCCCGAACTACACTGACCTGATTCCTGTTTAGCCCAGGATATGTAGGCAACCTCTGAAGCAGGGTGCGGTCAAGCTTTTTCAAAAATTGCTTCACACGGAATATGCAAACGGGCAAAAATCGTTCATTTATGCTCACTTGTCTTTGCACGAAAACTCTTCGTGTTTCCGGGCAAAGAGGGGCAGCTGTGAGCACGTGATTTTTGCCCTAAGCTATAATTCCCAAAATTTCAAACAAAACAGTTTTTCTAGTATTTATAATTTTTTGTGAATTTTGTGGCATCCTTTGGTAATTGTTGCATTTTTATTTGTGCATTTTAATCCATATGAAAATACCAAAAAATAGGCATTGGCATTTAGGGATTTAACTTCACAACTTTAGTAATTAATTTTAGAATAAAATGTAAAGAAAATTGCAAGAAAATAGTTGCATTTGTCTTTAAATAGAGTTATAAGTAATTCTAGGAGTTAAATAGTGTAATTAGGTCTTTACTTTGTTTTAGCATTTTATAAAATCAGAAAAAATAAATAAATACAAAAAATATATATACAAAAA
>NW_017671944.1:10255-112508 GCF_001879085.1 Nicotiana attenuata | reverse complement strand
TTTGTTGTTTGCATGTGTTTAGTCGTCAGTTGCCTTCTCGTGTTGCTTATTAGTTCTGATTTCTTTAGCAATTAGGTTAGTTTCAGTGGCATGACTGTAGAAATTATATCAGTAAGTTTTTTTAATTTTGTGTGTTGCTTCATGACTAGTTCAATAATTCTTTTCACTCTGTTATAAGTTCAAGAAATTAATTTAGGTTTTGTCTGCAATTTTGAATCAACGATTTGTTCTGTTCTGTTGAGGCGTTCAGTAGCATGAATCTTTTTTGTTATGTGTGATTTCTCTTAAGCATATTTTCTTTTGTTAATCCGTAGTTAGGGTTCAATGTCTAGAATTTTGATTTGATTAGTTTCTATTTGTTTGGATTTTTCTAGTTTCGTACTGATTTTACTATTGTTAATTGATTAGTTGGTTGATTGTTAATGATAATTGGTAATTTGAGATTCAGTAATTAGTTTGGATTTAAGAATTGTTTAAGTTTGGTTCTAGCTGTTTAATTTGCAAGATAATTGATCAGTTAGCTAACAAGGTTGGGACAAGTCAGTAATTTCAGGAGGTTTTAAGGGTAGTTTAGGCATGGGAAAAGGGTAGTTTTATTAGATTTGGTAATTTTTGAAGGGGGGTAAGGATAGAATAGGGATTGTAATAAGTATAGAACCTTCTAGGATGGACTACAGTATAGATTTCAATAGAATAGGTGTAGTTACTTGTGTAACAAGTCAGAAAATAAAGGGTAAACACTAGAAGTGTAAAGGAAAAATCTGATAGAGCCTTAGTTTTGCCTATAAAAGGCATGCCCATTGCCTTGTTAAAGGGGAGTTTTTTGGGCAGTCATCTAAACCCCCCAAAAGAGCATTCTACAAGTTTTCGAAGCCTAAAAATTTCCCCAAAAATATCATTCAAGTTCCAGATTTGAAACTAAAATTGTAGATCAGATACCCTTCAGATTTTAACTTCCTCAAACAGAAAAACACAAAAAACAGTAGAAAATTCTATAAAAGTCCTGTTCTACTGGAATTTCTCTTAGAGTTTGAAGTTAGATTTTTAGCTAGATGAGATTTCCAGTCGACTGAAGAGTATAAATGGCCTGAATATCATCAGATTTGGGTTTGGTCTGAGTTCAGGGAGTTTCTTTTCTGGTTGGTTTTGAGCACATCTTGGTTCATTTGTGTTTGGATTTCATGTGTTTTTGGTGTTGGATCTGGTGCTGTCTGTTCCTGGGTTTGCTGTGTTGATTTAGGAGCCGAAGTTGATTTCATTGTTTTGAGCCTGGGCTGTTGTTCATCACTGCCTCACTGACCTCCATTTCTCCTTCATTTTGCATTTTAATCCCAGGTACACATTTGAACTCAAAGTTGATGTAGCTTCGAGATTGAACATGAAAATGGAAGTATTCAAGCATTTGCTTGCTGGAAGATGCATCTGTAGTTAATTAGATAGCGATGGTGTATATATAACTGTATAATGTAGTCTAATTAGATCTATATTCAATGAAACTCGGACTGTGTGATTTGTACCTAATTGGACTGTTTGGACTGTTAATTTGTAGTTATCAGCTGTAGTTAGACTTGTTTCGCATTTTTCTGTTTAAAGTTTGAAAGTCAGAAATAGTTTAAACTTGTTTCCATAACCACTTTGTAATGCAATAGTTAATATAAGCAGGTTAATTTTCAACGTCAAAACCTGTGTTTCCCTGAGTACACTGTTTTAAAGCAAGCGTTGGCAATTCTGGGTCAGTAGTGAGGTAATTAGTTGAATAAGAATACATTGTTGGTTGTTTGATAATTAGATATGATCAAAGTATGAATTTAGGCTCGTAACTTGTAATCAATACTCTGTTAACTTGAATAAGAATACATTGCTTACTTTATTGTCAGTCATTGAATGCACTCATAAGAGTTCGGAATAATTTTGGTGGGCAAAGGTTTGAGCAAATCAGTGGCTTGCCAGCTCCAGGGATTCGATTTTTGATCATCCCAACGCAGATATGCTTGTCCGATCTGGGCTAATATCAGGCCCAACGCCTGTGTCTGTTGGGAATTTTGTCCGTTTGTGTCTATTGACTAATTAGGACCTTTTCTTGTGTTATTAGAGATAAATAAATGAAAAGTCGTAGTTTACTTCAGGACTAGCCCTTAAATAATAAACGAGACGAGCCTCGCCAAATACAATGCAAAATTGCGGGGCCCTCGATAAATGGTTACATTAAAGAACTTAGAATTCGGGACGGGCCGTCTAGCGAATTTCACGGCCCTCCCCAAAGATAATCACGCGCTAGTCACTTTAGGCGCGCTATTAATAATTTACCTTCTTAAACTCGGGTGTACATTTATGTGACCCAAAATCCAAATCTCAACGAAGTTGAAATGTATCAAAAATCACGGGTGCACTGGTGCAACGTGGTTCGAGACACATTTTCACGATGTTGCAATTCTCTAAAAATAATAATAATAAAAGCGTTTCAAAGTTAAAAGGCACATAGATTAAAACATGTACTAAAATCAAACAAATAAGCCAAATATGACAGTTGAGCGACCGTGCTAGAACCACGGAACCCGGGAATGCCTAACACTTTCTCCCGGGTTAACAGAATTCCTTACTCGGATTTCTGGTTCGCTGACTGTTAACAGAGTCATAATTTCCTCGGTTCGGGATTCAACCGGTGACTTGGGACACCATTAATCTCCCAAGTGGCGACTCTGAATTTTAATAATAAATCCCGTTCTGATTGTCCTTTAAGTGGAAAAACTCCTATACACCCTTTGCGGGGTGTAGTAAATAAAAAGGAGGTGTGACACATATCCTCAAGTGTCTGAATAATGCGCTCTGCCTGGCCATCTTTATGAGGATGAAAACTTGTGCCTGATCCTTTCTGAAAGAACTTCTAAAAGTTTATTTTAAACTGAGCACCACAGTCCGAAATGACGGATAACGGAGTCCCATACAATCAGACGATTTCATGAATGTATAACTTGGCATAATCTACTGCTGAATCTGTGGTCTTTATTGACAAGTAGTGCGCTGACTTGGTAAGTCGATCTACAATCACCCAATCAAATCATGCTTTCAAAATGAGTGAGATAATCCTGTTATAAATTCCATATTTACCATCTCCACTCAAGAATAGGTGCATTCTATGGTAAAACACTAGGTTTCCTGCTGCTCGACTTTCATTTGTTGATACTTCAGACACTTGGCCACAAAGTCTGTGACGTTCTCTCTCCTTTTTTTGTCATTCCACCAATAAATCTCCTCGAGATCATAATACATCTTTGGGGAACCTAGGTGGATAGAATACCTAGAATTATGGGCTTCTAAAATGATCCTCCTCTCTAAGTCCATCTATGTCATAGTTCGTCTTGGTACCTCAAAGTACCATCATCTCCCCCTTATTCAAAAGCCCATCATCTTATACTTGTGAATCTCCTCTTTCAACTGCAACAAGTAGGGATAATCAATTTATTTCTCCTTCTCTTCAGCTACTAGGAGGGAACAAGTCCTGTTCTAGACAACAACTCCGTCATCCTCGGAGTCCGAAGTCGAACTCCTATCTTGGCTAAGCGGTGAATGTCTTCACCAGAGTTCTCGTGCAATGGCACTACCCTCGTGATACATAATTGGGCATGATTTTATGGTTTTTATGTCCCATGCTAACTATGTGTGTTTCAAATCTCCAACTGGACTTATTAACAATTTTCACATCTCTCCCTTAGAACAAAGGTTAAAGTCTTCTACTTGCGGATCCTTCTCTTTTTGTTGGGATCCGAACAACTTTTCTTATCTTTTGAAATTTTTTTGCACTTTATGTCAATGACGACTCATCTTTCTACTTACTTCTGCGCAATCTTTCTTACTAGGAAAAACTAAATTACTTGTATAAATGGAAGGCCAATGTATTCACAACTATCAAACACAATCTTAATGATTTAACTCTGCTCACTCTGTCAATCTTGGGGAAACCTCTTTTCGATAACTCCTAAAAGCTATTCTTTTGTAGTTTGCACTCTTACTGCTAGCTGATTTTCCTTTCTTTCACTGTCACTGTACTACGGGTATAACTTAAATTTGGGTTCTAACACGTGTTGGGTATTTCAAACTATCATCCACTCACTAGAGTTAATCTGGCTAAATGAATCAAATTGTGCCTTTACTAGCTCTGCTGAAATCGCTAATTCACTGTATCTACTCAAAACTTACTTACCATTCTTTTACTAACCACATGCTAGCATCATATTTTCTTGTTCTTCTTTGAATAACTAAAGTGAAGCATAAGGTTATTCCTAACTTTCCTTACCATCCAACCTTATTCTACGATCACATACTATCCTTTTTTTTAAAAATTATGTACATGGATCACACTTAGGGAAATCTCATATGTCTTAAACGAAATTGGAATATCTAATCTCAAACTTTCTATACACTTCAAGATCATATCATACTATAAACTTCCAAGGTAAACACATATGGATACACTACCCTATACAAACATATCCTTCAGAGTATATCATCATCTGATAAATCACTTCATGCACCGTCCATTGAGTCTTGGGTCTTAATCCGGACCTAAAATATGCAAAGATTTTGCTACAATCACTGTTACTTACATTTTCTTTGAGCACCCATATGCATCACACTATACTCACAAGTCACCAGAAATTTTGATACAATGACAACTGGATATTTGGTAAACATATAATTGAATACTGGCTTACTGAATAACCATAAACTTGCTAGCTGAAAGACCGTATAACTGGTAACTGAGATAAACTGATAACCATAAGACATGATAACTGCTTTTGTACTTTCTAATAAGGTTATGCTCTAATCTGTACTACTATCCATTGCATTCCACTTTTAACATCCTCTCAAGTCTTATATTTACCAACCTGTACTCCATTATTATACCCCAATGGGCAATTATCCTCTCTACGACCTTAGGTTTCTCCTGTGCGTCGCTTGGGCATCCAATACATTTAGAATTCGATAGGAAAAGAAGGTTAACTATTGCTCTAAGCATCATGGCACGATCAAGAGTAGAAAGAAGTGAGACAATTCTGAATGTCCTTGTAGTTACTCGTTTATATGTGTGGCCGGCACACACATATAAAGGAAACTCCACTGGACACGGCTTCATAGACTCCCTAGGGCTCTTGAACCTAGGGCTTTGATACCAAGCTTCGTCACGTCCCGAACCTGGGCTTGGACGTAACACAGCACCCGGTGCCTGACTACATGTGACCGAGTGAACCAACTAGCTGGCTGAATCAACATGTGATATCATAACATACTGAATGCGGAAGATAAACTAACACATGCTACTATACTGAAAGTCTGGATGATATAAATCAAAGTGCGGAAATACTAATACAACTCTGAAACATATTTGTAGCCAATATAGCTTAATATGAAAAGCCTGCGACTCTGTCTAGTTGTTACTCTAGTCTATGAAACCTTTAATGAAGTACTAAAAACACTGACTATTTGAAAATATTGAAAGTCTGTAAGTAATGATAATTCCCCGAAAGAGCTGGGGTCACCATTAGCTGGTACGAGAATCCTAGCACTCTGAATCGTCAACCTGTAAATCATTACCTGCATCGTGAGATGCAGGCCCCGGGCAAAAGGACGTGAGTACATTTGAATTGCACTGGTACGTAAAGCAACTGAAAGAAAAAATTATAAATGCTGAAACTGAAACTAAGGTGATAACTGAGAATTGATAATTGATAACTGAAATGATAACTATTGAAATTGAAACTGAAATGATAACTGATAATCGATAATTGATAACTGATAACTGAAATGATAACTGATAACTGAACTGAACAAAGGAAGTAAGGATATGAATACACCCTCTTCTGAATGATGGACAACCTGTTTATCTGAATATTAAACTGCGGCCTCAGGCCCAATATATATATGTGCACAACTGCGGCGTCGGGCCCAAGTATACGTATACATAATTGCGGCCTCATTCCCAAAGATGCATAAAGGATAAACTGCGACCTCAGGCTCAAAGATGCATAAAACATAAACTGCGGCCTCAGGCCCAAAGATGCATAAAGCATTAATTGCTGCCTCAGGCCCAAATACATGTGCTCAACATTCGGGTATTTAAAATCAGGAACTGAGAACACACTACAATACATGATAGTGAAGTACTGAATCACACAGAATTACATGATACTGGAATACTAGATCACACTGAGTTACATAATACTGGAATATTTAATAGGACTAGTCTGAGATATGTATTCTTGAATTGATTATGAATACTAAAACTTCAACTGTTTATGGCATACTGAGTAATCTATACTAAGACTCGGGGGCATCAAACCCAAGTCTATATTGAATCCGCACTGAGCTCACAACATTCAGAATGAAAGTTATGAACGAGTTTTGAAGCTAGAGAATAGAAGCTCTACAACTATTCAAGGAACTAGGCTAAACTATATTTCTGAGGCAATTAGTAACGTGGTAAAAGAAACGTAGAGTAGGGAGAATCATTAACATTCAACATTTAGAGTTAGCCTCACATACCTTAACTTCCCGCTCTTGAACGTCATACAACATTCACCAACCCTTTCAACTTTAGTCTATATCAATACAAGTCAAAAGAATTCCATATTAGCAATAATACTCATGTTTTGGTCACTTAGGCATTTTATCAAACACTTGGTGGGTATAAAGCTTCATAGCCCTCATTAATGGTGTTTCTTCATCCAAAAACCCATTCTCTTGCTTCTAGATAAATTCTAAAACCTCAAATTGCTATAATCAATACCATTCTTTATCACCCATAAGTTAAACGATGTCCTTAATCAATAATCAACAATCAACAACCCAATCCTATAATTTTCATGCTTTTCTATCAAACCCATCAACTCATATATTATGAACATAGAGGCTATAATCATTAATCCAATGCTAGAATCAATTAGAGGGTGAAGACATTACCTTTTTGAAGTTTAATCCCCTTGAATTCGAGTTCTAGGGTTCCTTCTCTCAATAATGATGTCCCAATCGAATATCTAATGATATGGAGGGTTTAACCATGTTAATAAGATTTTGGGAAATTGAAATTAACTTAGAATCTCCATTAGAACTTACCTTGGATGGTAGAGGGACTCTTAAGGAGTTAGGTTTTTGAGAGCTCCCTTTTCTAGAGCAAGTTTTTATGTTTTGGGGGGTGTGGGGGACAAAGTAGGGCTTTATAATGACCCCCTAAGTGCGCCCCCGCGCACCTGAAGGCCTGACCACGCACCTGACCGCGCAAAATGGCAGTACCGCTGCCACAAGTGCGCGGCCGTGCACGGGACGCGCATATTGTGCATTGTTCTGTAAAACGCACATAACGTTTTGCACAGAGATCCGTTTGGGTTCCATAATATATTGTTGGAAAGCTATTCAAAGGCCTAAAACATTCTTGTTTTGAGTTTTCCCAACTACCTTACACATTTTCACTAAATTCTGATGCAAGACTGACCTTTTGTAAACCTAGTAGATTTTATCGAATCTTGTACACCTCACTCTTCGTCTTGATTTTAAAATAATTATTTCCACCCATACTCATACCAATTGAACTTCACATGTCCAAAATATAACATTACTACTCCTTTAACACATTCATACCTAAGCCGAATTTATGGGGTGTTACAAGTTTGTTCGGGTCTGGAGAGGTTTCAGAATAAGTTGAGACACTTAGTCTCAAGGTTGAAAGCTTAAGTTGAAAAGGTTGACCGGATGTTGACTTATGTATAAGAGACTCTGAAATGGAGTTTTGATGGTTCCATTAGCTACTTTGGGTGATTTTGGACTTAGGAGCATGTCCGAATTGTGATTTGGAGTTCCGTAGTTGAATTAGGCTTGAAATGACGAAAGTGGGAAATTTAAGAGTTTGGCCGAGAGTGGACTTCGTGGTTACTAGAATCGTATTAGGGTTTCGGGAGTTGGAGTAGGTCTGAGGTGTCATTTGTGACTTGTGCAAAATTTGAGGTCAATCGGACGTAATTTGATAGGTTTCGGCATCGGTTGTGGAAGTTGAAAATTCCTTAGTTTGAATAGGCTTGAATTGGGGTGCGATTCGTATTTTTATGTTATTTGATGTGATTTTAGGGCTCGACTAAGTTTGTATCATGTTTTAGGACTTTTTGGTATATTAGGTTGAGGTCCCAGAGGCCTCGGGTGGAGTTCGGTTGGTTAATGGATCGAATTTGGAGTTTGGATGATTGCTGAAGCTGGGAGTTTACTGGTGTAATCGCACCTGCGGAGCTTTGATCGCAGGTGCGAGCTGTGTTGCGCAGATGCAGCCAAGGGGGAAGAAAGGTTATGGTCTCAGGTGCGAAGGATTTTCTGCACGTGCGTGGTTGTAGATGCAGAGGGGTCAAGCGTAGAAGCGGAGGGTCAGTGCAGGTGCGGGAAGGTGGTCACACCTGCGGTTGCGCAGGAGTGGAGTATTTTCCGTAGGTGCGAGGTCTTGGCTCCAGTGGTTCACCGCAGAAGTGGAAGGATTGTTGCTTCTGCAACACCACATATGCAGTTAAGTTGCCGCAGGTGCGGAAAGCCTGGGCAGATTATTAAAAACGAGGTTCCGTGTTTTTCTTCATTTTGAACATTTCAAGCTTGGGATTTGGCAATTTTAGAGAGGTTTTTCGAGGGGTTTCTTGAGGTAAGTCACTTGTGGTTAAATTTATTCAATAATTATGTTTCCCCATTGATTTTTCCACCTAGATTTTTTGGTTTTGAGGTGTAATTTTGGAGTTTGAGACTAGGGATTTAGAGAGTTCAAATTGGGGATTTGGGTGTCGATTTGGTATTGGATTTTGGTGAATTTGTTATGGTTGAACTCGTGGTTGAATGGGCTTTTGGATTTTGTGACTTCTATGGAATTCCGAGACGTGGGCCCGGGGGCCAACTTTTGAGTTGACTTTTTGACTTTTAATTAAGAACCTAGCATTTCCTTATGGAACTGATTCCTTTAGTTCGTATTGATTGTATCGAATTGTTTGTGGCTATATTCGAGGCATTTAGAGGCCGTTTCGCGAGACAAGGGCGTGTTGGAGTGGAGATTTGTGCGATTTGAGGTAAGTAACACTTCTAATCTTGGTTCTGAGGGTACGAAACCCCGAATTTTGTTTTATGTGATTTTATTGAGGTGACGCACATGCTAGGTGATGGGCGTGTAGGCGTGCACCGTAAGAACTGTGACTTGGTTGATTCCATGGAATTATATAGTTGATTTATCTTGTTGTTATCCGTATTTTCATCGTGTGCTAAAGTAATTGAGCTGCCAATCATGCCTCAGTACTTGTTGCCATTGTCCGAGAGAGGTTGTTTTGAGTGTGGAGATTTGGGTCACATAAAGAGACATTACCCCCGCCTTTCGTGAGGTCCATCTCAGCAGAGGACTCAGACTACGACTTCAGCACCAATTACTTCACCACATGCCCAACCAGCTCGGGGCGGGGCTCAGGCAGCTAGGGGTCGCCCTAGAGGGGAGGCCTATCAGGGGGCAGCCATTCCCGATTCTATGCTCTTCCTACTAAACCAGATGTCGTTGCTTCAGACACAGTGATCATATGTATTGTCTCAATATGCCACAGAGATGTTTCTGTATTATTTGACCCTTGTTCTACTTATTCGTATGTATCATCGTATTTTGCTCGTTATCTGGATATGTCCCGTGATTCCCTAGTTTATCTATTCATTTTTCTACGTCGGTGGGCGATACTATTATTGTAGACTGTGTATACCAATCGTGTGTAGCGACTATTGGAGGACTAGAGACTAGAGTTGATCTCTTACTGCTTAGTATGGTTGATTTCAATGTGATCTTGGGTATGGATTGGTTGTCTCCATGCCATGCTATTCTTGATTGTCACACTAAGACTGTGACATTGGCGATACCGGGGTTTCCAAGGATCGAGTGGAGAGGTTCTCTGGATTACGTTCCCAGCAGAGTAATTTCGTATTGGAAGGCCTAAAGGATGGTTGGGAAGGGGTGTCTTTCTTATTTGGCCTTTGTGAGGGATGTTGGTGCCGATACTCCTACTATTGATTCTGTTCCGGTGGTGCGAGATTTTTCGAATGTGTTTCCTGCAGACCTGCCGGGCATGCTGCCGGACTGGGATATTGACTTTGTATTGACTTAGTGCCGGGCACTCAGCCATTTCTATTTCTCCGTATCGTATGGCACCATCTGAGTTGAAGGAATTGAAAGAGCAGCTTTAGGAACTTCTTGATTAGGGGTCTATTAGGCCTAGTGTGTCGCCTTGTTCATGCATTGAAGAGTTGGAGGCACTACCTCTATGACTTGTCTTGTGAGGTATTTACAGATCACCGGAGTCTCCAGCACTTCCTCAAACAAAAGGATCTAAATTTGAGGCAGCGGAGATGGTTGGAGCTGCTAAAGGACTATGATATTACTATTTTGTATCATCTCGGGAAGGCTAATGTGATGGCCGATGCCTAGAGTAGAAAGGCAGTGAGTATGGGTAGCCTTGCATTCATTCTTGTTGTTGAGAGACCGCTTGTAACTGATATTTAGGCCTTGGCCAACCAGTTCGTGAGATTAGATGTTTCGGAGCCCAGTCGGGTTCTGGCTTGTGTGGTTTCTTGGTCTTCCTTGTTTGATCGCATCAGAGAACGCTAGTAAGATGACCCCCATTTGCTTGTCCTTAAGGACATGGTGTAGCACGGTGATGCCAAAGATGTTACTATCAGGGATGATGGTGTGTTGAGGATGCAGGGTCAGATTTGTGTGCCTAATGTAGATGGGCTACGTGAGTTGATTCTTGAGGAGGCCCATAGTTCGCGGTATTCCTCCATCCGGGTGCCGCAAAGATGTATCAGGACTTGAGGCATCATTATTGGTGGAGGAGAATGAAGAAGGATATAGTGGGGTTTGTAGCTCGATGCCTAAATTGTCAGCAGGTGAAGTATGAGCATCAGAGACCGGGTGGATTGCTTCAGAGGCTTGAGATTCCGGAGTGGAAATGGGAGCGTATCACCATGGATTTTATAGTTGGGCTCCCACGGACTTCGAAGAAGTTCGATGCTATTTGGGTGATTGTGGACCGGCTGACCAAGTCCGCGCACTTCATTCTAGTCGGGACTACTTATTCTTCAGAGCGGTTGGCTGAGATTTACATCCACGAGATTTTTCGCCTTCATGGTATACCAGTGTCCATCATTTCAGATCGGGGCACGCGGTTTACATTGCAGTTTTGGAGAGCCGTGCAGTGAGAGATAGACACTCAGGTTGAGTTGAGTACAACATTTCACCCTCATACGGACAGACACTCCAAGCGCACTATTCGGATATTGGAAGATATGCTACGTGCTTGTGTCATAGATTTAGGGGGTTCATGGGATCAGTTCCTGCCTCTCGTAGAGTTTGCCTACAACAACAGCTACCAGTTGAGCATTCAGATGGCTTCGTATAAGGCTTTGTATAGGAGACGGTGTTGATCTCTAGTAGGTTGGTTTGACCCGGGTGAGGCTAGGCTATTGGGTACTGACTAAGTTCAGGATGCTTTGGACAAGGTCAAATTGATTCAGGATCGGCTTCGCATGGCGCAGTCTAGAGAGAAGAGTTACGCTGATAGGAAGGTTTGTTATATTGCTTACATGGTTGGGGAGAAGGTACTGCTCAAGGTTTCACCCATGAAGGGTGTTATGAGGTTCGGGAAGAAGGGCAAGTTGAGACCTCGGTATATTGGGCCGTTTGAGGTGCTTTAGAGGATCGAAGAGGTAGCTTACAAGCTTTCCTTGCCACCTAGTTTGTCAAGTGTGCATCCAGTATTTCATGTTTCTATGCTCCGAAAGTATGTTGGCGATCCGTCTCATGTTTTAGATCTCAGCACGGTTTAGTTGGATGGTGATTTGACTTATGATGTGGAGCGGGTGGCCATATTGGGTCGGCAGGTTCGAAAGTTGAGGTCAAAGGATATAGCTTCAGTGAAGGTGGAGAGGTCAGCTAGTTGAGGAGGCTACTTGGGAGACCGAGCGGGAAATGCAGAGCAGATATCCATGCCTATTTGAGACTCTAGGTAATTTCTAGACCCGTTCAAGGATGAACGTTTGTGTAAGAGGGGGAGGATGTAACGACTCGGCCGATCATTTTGAGAGTTGTAGCCCCGTTCCCCCGTTTACTGCTCATTTTATGCTTTACAGTTGTTATGTGACTTGCCGAGGTAGTTTGTCCGGGTCCGAAGAGGTTTCAGAATAAGTTGAGACACTTAGTCTCAAGGTTGAAACATTAAGTTGAAAAGGTTGACCAGATGTTGATTTATGTGTAAATGACTCCGCAATGGAGTTTTGGTGGTTCCGTTAGCTTCGCTGGGTGATTTTGGACTTAGGAGCGTGTCCGGATTGTGATTTGGAGTTCCGTAGTTGAATTAGGCTTGAAATGGCAAAAGTTGGAAATTTAGGAGTTTGGCCAAGAGTGGACTTTGGGGTTACCGGGCTCAGATTAGGGTCTGGGAGTTGCAGTAGGTCCGAGGTGTCATTTGTGACTTGTGTGCAAAATTTGAGGTCATTCGGACATGATTTGATAGGTTTCGGTGTCAGTTGTGGAAGTTGGAAATTCTTTAATTTCAATAGGCTTGAATTGGGGTGCCATTCGTGTTTTTGATGTTGTTTGATGTGATTTGAGGGAGCGACTAAGTTCGTATCGTGTTTTAGGACTTTTTGGTTTATTTGGTTGAGGTCCCGGGGGCCTCGGGTGGAGTTCGGATGGTTAACGGATCGAATTTGGAGTTTGGATGATTGCTGAAGCTGGGAGTCTGTTGGTGTAATCGCACATGCAGAGCTTTGATCGCATGTGCAAGCTCGCAGGTGCGAGCTATGTTGTGCAGATGCGGCCAAGGGGGGCTATGGTCGCAGGTGCAAAGGATTTTCCTCATGTGTGTGGTCGCAGATGCGGAGGGGTCGAGCGCAGAAGCGGAGGGTCAGCGCAGGTGCGGGAAGATGGTCGTACCTGCGGTTGCGCAGGAGCGGAGAATTTTTCGTAGGTGCGAGGTCTTGGATCCAGTGGTTCACCGTAAAAGCGAAAGGATTGTCGCTTCTGCGGCACCGCATATGCTGTTAAGTTACCGCAGGTGGGGAAAGCCTTGGCAGATTATTAAACATGAGGGTTACGTCTTTTTCTTCATTTTGAGCATTTCAAGCTCAGGATTTGGCAATTTTTGAGAGGAATTTCGAAGGGTTTCTTGAGGTAAGTCACTTGTGATTAAATTTAATCAATAATTATGTTTCCCCATTGTTTTTCCCACCTAGATTGTGTGGTTTTGAGGTGTAATTTTGGAGTTTGAGGTTAGGGATTTGGAGAGTTTAAATTGGGGATTTGGGTGTCGATTTGGTATTGGATTGTGGTAAATTTGGCATGGTTGGACTCGTGGTTGAATGGGCTTCTGAATTTTGTGACTTTTATGGGATTCCGAGACGTGGGCCCCAGGCTGGCTTTTGAGTTGAGTTTTTAAATTTTGATTAAGAACTTAGCATTTCCTTATGGAATTGATTCCTTTAGCTTTTATGATTATATCGAATAGTTTGTGGCTAGATTTGAGGCATTCGGAGGCCGTTTCGCGAGGCAAGGGCGTGTTGGAGTAGAGATTTGCGTGATTTGAGGTAAGTAACACTTCTAAACTTGGTTCTGAGAATTTAAGCACCGTTCGCCAGCGTAAGGTCTTGAACAGCTTCATAATATATATATCGACTTGCGTGCATGGCTGAATTCAGTTAACGGATGATTCAGAGTCAAATTGGAAGAAGGAAACTAGTTTTGGAAGTTTAAACGGTAAGAATTTGACCGGAATTGGACTTTTGAGTAAACGGCCCCAGAATGGGTTTTGGGTGATCTCAACAGCTTTATATGGTGATTTTGGACTTAGGCGTGCGTCCGGATTCGGATTTGGAGGTCCGTAGGATAATTTGAGGCATTTCGGGGAAAGTTGGAAAAGTTGAAGTTTGGAAAATGGAGAAGTTTGACTCATAGTTGACTTTTGTGATATCGGGGTCGGAATGCGATTCCGAGAGTTGGAACAGCTCCGTTATGTCATTTTGGACTTGTCTACAAAATTTGGCATCATTCCGGGTTGATTTGATCGATTTCGGCACGAGTTTTCAAAGTTGGAAGATGTGGAAGTTCATAGCTCGATTCGTGGTGTGATTCATCATTTCGGCGTTGTTTTATATGATTTGAGACCTCGAGCGAGTCCGTGTTAGGTTATATTACTTGTTTGTGTGTGTAGATGGGGTCCCGGGGGCCTCGGGTGTGTTTCGGATTGTATTGCGCTCTTATTTGATGTTTCAACGTCGTTTCTTTGGGAATAAAGGGTACCACATTAAGAAAATGAGCTCCAAATTCAGTTTCTATTGAACCATTAGATCCGCATCATAATTGCGGAGCCATAACAAAAAGAATCATCGAATTTGGACATCGTATGAGGAAGTTATGCTCATTTTTGTGTCGGGAAAAACTGCTGCTTCTGGTATGATCGCAATTGCGAACATATCCATCGCAATTGCGACGCCCTATTCGCAATTGCGAACTTTTTGTCGCAAATGCGACCTTTTCCAGCCCTTCCTTGTACGCAATTGCAAAGGCTTTCTTCGCTTTTGCGAGGGTTCGCAATTGCGAACCTAGATCGCAAATGCGACATCTGCAGCTTGTTCTCAGCTATGTAACTCGAGTTTTTGCTCATTTTTCATATTTTTTGAACCCTAACTCCGAGAGTGGGCGATTTTGAGAGAAGATTTTCGTACCAAGTCATTGGGTAAGTGTCTCTAATCAATTTCCAACTATATATTATGATTATATCTTAGATTTAACATCAAATTCATGAGAATCTAAAGGAAAATTTGGGAAAAAATTGTGAAATCTTTCAAAAATGTAAAATGATGATTTGAGGGACCAAATGGTGTCAGAATTAGATAATTTTCATATGGGTGAACTCATATCGGACTGGGTATTCAGCTTTTGTAAATTTTGTCGGGTTCGGAGGTGCGGGCTCGGGGAGTTGACTTTTGTTGACTTTTTGTAAATTGTATAAGAATCATAGTTTTGTTAATTGAAATTGTTTTGTCTTGCATTGTTTGATGTATTCAAGTCTCTTTTGGCTAGATTGAGCAGAGCGTTGATGAATTGGTAAAGGAAAAGCTAAATTGAGTATTGAATTGGCCGGATTGAGATAAGTATCTTGCCTAACCTCGTGTGGGGGACTTCCCCTTAGGATTTGAGTCTTCTATGTTGATTGTAGTCTGTGTATGCGAGGTGACGAGTGCGTGTTCGGACTTATTTATGGAAAGTTGGCCTTTTAGATTTCTTAGGTCCTTGTATTCACTGGGTATGAAGTTGTTCTTGATATGATTGAGCTTCCATTTACTAGTTTCAGCTCTACATGCTTTAATTCGAATTAATTGCTTTATGATTCATTCTTATTGCCTATTTAGTCCGATTCATTCTTATTGCCTATTTGACTAATAATTGAAGATTTTTACCTCTTCTATTGTCTCGCTATCTTTCATAACTGCTTGTCTTTATTGGAAATCATTATTATCTATCCGTTAATTGTTTAGTCTTAATTGAGGTTATGATTATCTTCCCGCTGCTCATCCTTAATTGAAATTGTTGTATATTCTTCGTAATTTGCCCAACCTTAAAAGAAGTTTAGGTATCCTACATTTAGTTGACATTTCCATATTTGGAATTATTTGATTCGTGTTAGCTTCCTTGTTGTTGAACTAAATATTGCGGGATCGTTGCTTCAAATTATTTTCTCTTTGTTGAGCTGTTCTTATTACGCTTAGTATTCTCTATTGTGGTTATTCCTTGTGAGATAGTTTTACCGTCTCCTTGTACACCCTCGTCTACTTGTCATATATATGAGAGTAGCTCTAGTTAGTAAGTGAGTTATCAGCGTGACCATGAGTTGTGATGGGGGCACAGAATGCCAAGTGTTAGGGTTCAGGTATTGGGACCCGTGAGCTGTAAGTTGTCCGAGCTTCGGTATTTCGTGGAGTCTGTTGGCTAAGACTTGATGTGAACACTGTCGTAGGTTCTGTTAGTGTTTACCTTTACTGTATTTGTGGTTTAGGTTTTGGGTTTGTGATTTCGCTCACTCTTCTATGTCATTTTTATGGTATTTCCGCTGTTACTTGCTGTTTTTCTTCCCTTATTGTGATTGTTGTGTTGTTACCCATTGTGTGTAGTCTTTATATGTATACATCATGTTCCGTTGTTCCTATGCTTATATTTGTACAGTTTATTAGACCGGTAGGTGTCTTGACTGTTCCTCGTCACTACTCCACTGAGGTTAGTCTTGATACTTACTGGGCACCGCTGTGGTGTGCTCATGCTACTCTTCTGCCCATTTTTGTTGTACACATCCAGGTGTCGATCGTTAGTAGCTGTGCGGACCATTGCTGAGGAGACTCAAGGTAAACCTATTGCTGCGTTTGCAGGCTTCAGAGTCTCCTTCTTACTTGTATTCAACTGTTTTCACTCCTTTCCACACAGTTTATATAGAAGTGGTAGCTGACTTTGTAGATCTTATGACTTGTACTACCGGGTTTTGGGAATATACTCATTGTATAAAGGATTCATTCCAGAAAAATTTTAAGATGTTATTTATTATTGTTGTTCTTCTGTAAATATTAGGCTTACCTAGTCCTTAAGACTAGGTGCTGTCCGAAACCCAACGGAGGGGAAATTGGGTCGTGACAAGTTGGTATCAGAGCTTTACGTTCATAGGTGCTACGAGTCATAAGCGAGCTTAGTAGAGTCTTGCAGATCGGTACGGAGACGTCTGTACTTATCTTTGAGAGGCTACAGAACTATTAGGACAATCTCACTTCTTTCATTCCTATCGTGCGAGCTTATTGATCTCGGTGTCTGAACTATTATCATTCCATTCTCTCACAGATGGTGAGGACACGCGCTACAGTTACCGATGACGCTGCTCACGGAGCAGGGGTCGTTGGAGGTAGAGACAGAGGCCGACGAGGAGTACGTGCCACAGCTAGAGCATCTACCAGAGCAGCTGTTGAGGAGCCGCTAGTAGCTCCAGTTGAGGGGCAGGTACCGGAGGCGCCTACTGTTACCCCCGGACTTCAGGAGACCTTAGCACAGTTCCTGAGAATGTTTGGTACATTGGCTCAGGCGGGGTTGATTCCGGCTGCACCAGCTACCTCACAGATCGGGGGAGGGACTTAGACTCTCGCCGCCCATACTCCAGAGCAGCAAGTTCATGTTAGTCAGGTTCCAGGCGTCAGGGTGGCGCAACCTGTGGTTCCAGCTTAATCCGTAATCAGGGCAACAACATCTGAAGAAGAGCAGCTTAGGCTTGAGAGGTACAAGAAGTACGACCCTCCTACATTCAGTGGTTTGGCTTCAGAGAGTGCACAAGGTTTTTTGGAGGAGTGCCATCGCATTCTCTGCACTATGGGTATTGTTCAGTCGAGAGGGTCTGCTTTTACTACGTTCTAGCTTAGGGGAGCGGCTTATCAGTGGTGGCGGGCATATGAGTTGGGTAGCCTGGACGAGTCAGTTTCACTTACATAGGTTCAGTTTTCAGAGATGTTCCTGAGAGAATTCGTACCTCAGTCCCTCCGGGATGCATGGCACGCGGAGTTTGAGCAGCTGTGCCAGGGAACTATGTCGGTACCAGAGTACGCCGTCAGATTTAGTGATTTGGCCAGACATGCACCGACCTTGGTTTCTACGGTTCGGGAGAGGGTCCGCCGGTTTATTGAGGGACTCCATCCCAGCATCAGGACTAGCATCGCCCGGGAGTATGAGATAGATATTTTGTATCAGCAGACCGTGAGTATTTCTAGGAGGGTGGAGGGAATGCTGGCTCGAGAGAGAGAGGAGAGAGAGGTCAGGTGAGGCTAGGAGAGAGAGGACAGGCGGGGCCATGTGAGAGAGGGCAGACGAGATCAGGAGAGAGAGTTTGGGGAGGCGAGGAGGCCTCGTAGACCGGGGAGACCTACTGGTCCTTATTTTGGAGGCAGGGTGTGACATGGTAGAGGTTTTGTGGGTCAGCCAGTCCAGTTCGCGCTTCAGGCTTCGCATAGTGATTTAGGTGTTCATGGGTCTCGGAGTACTCGTACCGCACAGTTCCCACAGCCACATCAACAGCGAAGTTGCTTCGAGTGTGGAGATATTAGCCATATGGTGGTAGATTGTCCCATACTTCGGACCGATGTGTCACAGCGAGGTATTCAGGCGAGTAGAGGGCGCCCAAGAGGGGGAGGCCCGGCCCGTTGATGTGCTTCATATAGTAGGCTTAAGGCTGCTACGCCAGATGATGTCATTTCAGGTATGATTTGACTTGTATAGAGGAGTGTCATCCGTAGCTCATTGCAGTTCTGCTTATCGGGGCGAGTTTCCCTATTTGTTGCTCCACTTATGGGCGTGTTTCTTGATTAGCACTTCGTTTATGTGTTGCCATGTTGGGAGGATTTATGAGTTATAGCCCGTGTTTATCGTCTGTTTAATTCATTGTTGAGAGTTATGAGACTAGTAGTAAATTCCTGTTGTCCTTTTTGGTAGGCTTGATGTGATTTATGAGTATTTTTGGCTACGATCTGTGATGTTTATGCTCCATCAGTGTGGGAGCCAGCACTTGTTGTAAATTGTGGCAGAATTGATTTAGCGAGAGGCTCCAATTGGTTTGATGTATATCCTACTTGTGATTCAGAGTTGAGGGCGAGACCCTCGTGATTTCATATGATTTGATGTGTTGAGACCGGGCTGTGTACCGCGGTGGGAGTTATATCAGTGTGAGATCCTCATGATTCTTTTATATGCTTTAATTCGTTCTTGTTAGATTGTTTTGTAGATTAGTATTGATAGAAAAATTTGTGCTTGTCGGGCTTGTTTAATAGTTCCCTCTCCATATTCAGTCATTTTCGTTCTGTACTTCTTGAGTTTTAGCTTGTGGGGTGTGTACCCATTTGTATTAGCTGTGATTTGGTGATTCGGGTGTTTAGTTATGTGGCTTTCGTGGTTATTGTATCATCGCTAGTGTTGTGGAGGTTTGAAATGGGTCCCTATTGAATATGAGGCTTATGGCCGGTGCTGAATTTGGTTTCGAGCGAATATTGTGATCAACAATGTTACTGTGGGCCTATGTGTGATGTGTCATGTTGTAAGGTTGTATTATTTGGGTGTTGGCATGAATTGATGTAGCTGGTTGAGACTAATACCGGGTATGGATTGAGAATCGGGTCTTTGGAAATGGATGGAAGGTGAGTCTAAGGCTTATTGGTATTGATAGAAAGGCTAAATTTCAGTTGAGATGATGTCGTCAGGTTTATGTGGATTGGGGTGACGTGGGATCACCCGCGGGTGTATGTTGGAAGTGTGCATTCAGCAACTTGAGGACCTCGAGGCGAATTTTGGCACGTTCGAGGACGATCGTTGGTTTTAAGAGGGGGAGGATGTAACGACCCGGCCGGTCGTTTTGAGAATTTAAGCTCCGTTCGGTAGCGTAAGGTCTTGAACATCTTCATAATATGTGTATCGACTTGCGTGAATGGTTGAATTCAGTTAACGGATGATTCAGAGTCAAATTGGAAGAAGGAAACTAGTTTTGGAAGTTTAAACGGTGAGAATTTTACCAGAATTGGACTTTTGAGTAAACGGCCCCGGAATGGATTTTGGGTGATCTCAACAGCTTCGTATGGTAATTTTGGACTTAGGCGTGCGTCCGGATTCGGATTTGGAGGTCCGTAGGGTAATTTGAGTCGTTTCGGCGCAAGTTGGAAAAGTTGAAGTTTGGAAAATGGAGAAGTTTCACCTATCGTTGACTTTTGTGATATCGGGGTCGGAATGCAATTTCGAGAGTTCTAACAGCTCCGTTATGTTATTTCGGACTTGTCTGCAAAATTTGGCGTCATTCCGGGTTGATTTGATCGGTTTCGGCACAAGTTTTCGAAGTTGGAAGATTTGGAAGTTCATAGCTCGATTCGTGGTGTGATTAGTCGTTTCGGCATTATTGATATGATTTTAGACCTCGAGCGAGTCCGTGTTAGGTTATATGACTTGTTTGTGTGTGTAGAGGGGGTTCCGGGGGCCTCGGGTGTGTTTCGGGTTGTATTGCGCTCTTATTTGATGTTTCAACGTTGTTTCTTTGGGAATAAAGGGTACCAGATTAAGCAAATGAGCTCCAAATTCAGTTTTTATTGAACGATTAGATCCGTATCGTGATTACGGAGCCATAGCAAAAATAATGATCGAATTTGGACATCGTATGAGGAAGTTATGCTCATTTTTGTGTTGGGAAAAACTGTTGCTTCTGGTATGGTTGCAATTGCGAACATATCCTTCGCTATTGCGATGCCCTATTCGCAATTGCGAACTTTTTGTTGCAAATGCGACCTTTTCCAGCCCTTCCTTGTTCGCAATTGCGAAGGCTTTCTTCGCTTTTGCGAGGGTTCGCAATTGCGAACCTTGGATCGCAAATGCGACATCTGTAGCTTGTTTTTAGCTGTGTAACTCGAGTTTTTGCTCATTTTTCATATTCTTTGAACCCTAACTCCGAGAGTGGGCGATTTTGAGAGAAATTTTCATACCAAGTCATTGGGTAAGTGTCTCTAATCAATTTTCAACTATATATTGTGATTATATCTTAGATTTAACATCAAATTCATGAGAATCTAAAGGAAAATTTGGGGAAAAATTGTGAAATCTTTCAAAAATGCAAAATGATGATTTGAGGGACCAAATGGTGTTGGAATTAGATAATTTTTGTATCGGTGAATTCGTATCGGAATGGGTATTCAGTTTTTGTAAATTTTGTCGGGTTCCGAGGTGCGGGCTCGGGGAGTTGACTTTTGTTGACTTTTTGCAAATTGTATAAGAATCATAGTTTTGTTAATTGAAACTGTTTTCTCTTGCATTGTTTGATGTAGTCAAGTCGTTTTTGGCTAGATTGAGTCGAGCGTTGATGAATTGGTAAAGGAAAAGCTAAATTGAGTATTGAATTGGCCGGATTGAGGTAAGTATCTTGCCTAACCTCGTGTGGGGGATTTTCCCTTAGGATTTGAGTCTTCTATGTTGATTGTAGTCCGTGTACACGAGGTGACATGTGCGTGTTCGTACTTATTTGTGAAAAGTTGGCCTTTTTAGAGTTCTTAGGTCCTTGTATTCNACTCGTCCCTTCCTCCAGCTCCTCTCATCTTGCTGCAGAACCCCCTTAAGTGGGCCACCGGATCACCATGGCCATCATATAGGTCAAACTTGGGCAACTTGAATCCTGCTGGCAACTGGACATCAGGAAACAGGCACAGGTCCTTGTAGGCTACACTCACTTGTCCTCCGAGCCCCTGCATATTTCTGAATGATTGTTCTAAGCTCTTAACCTTCCGTATCATTTCCTCTTGCTTAGGGTTTTTGGGAGGCTTTTCTTCTTCTGCTGAGAGATCAAGGCGGGGAGTGTAAGGGCATGGCTCTGGTGGTTTGAAAGTGGCTTCGGGTGGGTAATACTGGTTATCATGGGTTTGGAACAAAGGTTCGCTAGAAGACCTGTGTAGTGCGACAGGTGGGGGAGCCACGAACACAGGAGTAGTTGGTGGTGGAGGGCATGTAATTTGTTTGGGTGGTGGAGGTGGTGGTGTTTGAGAGGTGGTTCCGTAGTACTGCTGGTAAGTAGGGAAAGCCGAAGATGAGTTCACTGTGGGAGGATCTTGAGGCTGAGATAGTGGTGGGAGGTAGGTGGGGTTGGCAGGATAAGTTGGTGGTGGATGTCCCTTCGACCAGGCCTTGTACATCTCGGCCATTTGTTTCTTCAGTTTATACATCTCCTCCTTCATTGCATTAACGTCCACTACTTCCTCCTCCCTAGACGGGTCGACAATGCTTGCTTCCTATTCCTGGTTGACCATGTTTGACTTATCCTTAGAGCGGGTGTTGTAGGGATGGGTTGCCAGAATGCCAGTCAACTTAACCACTTGCCTGAACTCATCAACAACAACTTGTTAGCGGTTAGGGCATTAACAGATAGATAACTGCACATTGGGGAATGAATGCACCTAAGCAGTTAACCATTTCTATTATGCCTTTGCTTGGTTGCATGCGTCATCCCGGCTTTTCCTTATTTTTGTGTGCCATTTCCTTTTTGTTTTTCTTGCTTCTTGCCGCTCTCTTGTTTTGCATTTTCTTTCCTATTTTATTATTTGGTTACGGTCGAATCCTATGGAGATTGCCTACGTATCACGACCCCGCGTGAATTAGACCGAGCGTAGTTCGTGAAGAATAAATGTAAAGTAGAAGTAAAATATTTTTTTGATTTTCAATTTTATTGATAGCAAATACGTCTATTACAAAGACTCAAAACTGACAGATTAAACAACTAACAGACTCTGATGCAGAAAAGAACTACAGACTCCACCATCCCTATTCTAGTTCAAACAAAAATACAGACTCAATCAACTGACTGACTTTTAATGAAAAGGAAATACAGACTCCAGTAGAAACGGAAATACAGACTCAAATGACAAACTCTAGTAGAAAAGGAAATACAGACTCAAAAGACAATCATGAATACATTAAAGCTCCTGGTGCCCGCGGGACATCGTTCGGTCTCGCCGCGGGCCTATATGCAAGTTCCCCTTGAAGTCTGTCCAGGTCACTCATTATCTGCTTCACAAATATCATCACTGATGCAAAGAAGGTGGTACGGGTCATGTTCTCGCACATTTGGCATTTCCTAGTAATAGAATGAGCAACGGTTAAGATTCTCTCTCTGATTCTGCCTTTCTCTTGAAGCAACCGCCCTATCTGTTGGGCCCTAGCCTCCAAAGTTTGCTCAGCTACCTGGTTTTGTTCCCGGAGTTGTTGCAAGTCCATTTCTAACTGTGCCAATGCCATGTAACAATGCTCTCTTTCAACTTTGAATTCTTTTGCCTGTTTGATCATTCTGTTCTCTGTGGCAATGACCTTTTTCTTTAATCCTGTGACCTCATTATCGTATTCTTCTTTCAACTGCTTAACCATGCGGGCCCGTTCTTCCGCGTTTTTAGCCAATTGTTTCCGAACCCCAGCTAATTCCCTTTCTGCCTTGTTGAGGTCAAAACTGTAGTCATTCACTTTTTGCCTTAGATTTTCTATAAGCTTTGTATCTTTGGCACTTCTGACGGGATTTTCGGCCGCTATCTTCATCTTTTGGATTTGGGCTCGTAAGGCTTCATTCTCTTTGGCCAATTTCTTTCTCTCACCCTCGTCAGCCGCGGCTTGCATGCTCGTTTTCAAACTGGAGGTCTTGGACCTGTTTTTCCAATGCTCCTATGTGGGCCCTGTACTCATTTTCTTTAGCTACCAAGCCACTGTCTTGCGATGATCCGGCAAACTCCCGGATGTGAGGTCTTTTAGCTGGCCTTTCATGCTCATATTCTCTCCTATACCAGGCAAGGTATCCTGGCGACACTTCGCCTTTGGCTCGATCCTGTACGCAAGTATCCGCTTTTAAATATTGGCATTCATTCCAGATCTGGCGGACTCTTACTTCAGGGAATTGTCCGTCAGGGCTAATTTCAACCACCTGAGCACTAAGATCGTCGTCTTTTGGCACTATTTGGCACCTCCCGAGTTGCCTTAAAACCCAATACGGAGCATAAGGCTGGATGCTCTTAAGACCCATCAAAAGGAAGTGAGGCCCCGTTGCTGGCATATATATGATTTCATCGACGGGTAACCATCCAAATGTCCACTCTATTTGACTAGCAGTGAGGGACCGAAAGTATGAAGTCCAGCCCGTGAACCCCTCGGGCAAGCTGTTCCCCTTAATCCTTGTGTAAAACTCTTCTATGCATGTCTTCTTTGTGGAACCACAACTCAGAAACTGAGGGCGACGGCACAAGTGTTCGATCATCCACATTTGCAACAATAGATTGCACCCCTCGAAGAAGTCTCCCCCGGCTTTGCAGGCTGTAAGGGCGCGAAAGATTTCGGCTAATATCATGGGCGCAAGGGTGCTTTTGGCTTGAGTGAGTAGAGTGCTGACGACCCCGGCTAGTTTTATGTCAATGTTTTCATCTTTCCTTGAAAATACCACAAGCCCCAGAAAAACTACCATAAAAGCAAAACGTCTATGCTCCTCCCATTTTTGGCGGTTCCCTTTGCTACATATCTTGTTTTCCGGGTTGTTGAAACCTCCTATATGGCCATATCTGTGATATATGAAGTGTGGAGTACAAAAGCCGTTTGCCAAATCTGCATTGTGGACCGTCCTGCTTATTTTCAGTGAGTCTAAAAATCTGTGCACAACCACAGACCAAGTACTTATGCCTTAAAGGACCCTCATCTTTCCCAATGTAGCCGGCTATTTCCTCTAGTGTCGGGGTTAACTCAAAGTCCGAGAAATGGAAGACGTTATGTGTCGGGTCCCAACATGTGACCAATGCTCTGATGATGTCTCCCCAAGGCACAATCTCCAACAAACCGGTAAGCCCTTTCAAATATGTTTTGACCTCATCTTGCCCTTCTCCTCCTAAGTCGTTCCACCACAGACGCAACTCCAAAGGGATTTTATGCATGATTGAAAAAGGTTCATTTTGAGTCGTGCTCATCCTGCACATTTATTAAGGTGATTTAATCACTTATTTGACCTAACAATGAAAAATGACACTATTTTTGTTCAAATTTCCGATTTAAAACAAATGGCCGGTTTTGCAGTTACGGCCTTTCAGCACTTCGAGGAGAAGATTTTAAGGTTGTGCCTGCCAACCATTTGAAACTGACTCAGGGTGGCTGTTCTTGTGAAAACAGCCTTCCGGCGCCCTTTTTAGGGACATTCGGCTTATTTTAAACAAGAATGGCGGCACCCGACTTATTCATGACGAAATTAAAAAATTTGGCATTTTTTGGCTATTTTTGAAAAGGGGAGGTTGGACCCGATGAGGGTTGCCTACGTATCTCACATCCGGTGAGAATCAAATCTGCGTAGTTCGGGCAAATAAATCTAACTATTTTGAAGACAAGACTCTTTTTTTGTTTTTGTTGGCAAATACACTATTTCTGAAAGCAAGATTCTTTTTTGTATTTTCTTATTCAGTGGCAAATGAACAAACTAATTTGAAAATAAAACTCTTTTTGGTTTTTCTTTTCCATTGGCAAACAAAACAAACTAAAACAAACTTTTCTTCTTTTCTTTCATTTTCTCAAAATCCGGCAGCATTTCGGCACTACTTGGACATTGGTTTTTCTAATATAGGTAATTAACTCTCTACACTGCTATCTTCTCTTTTTTCTCTTTTCTTTTTTCAATTTTTCCCAGATTTTCAAAGCCGGTCAGTATGCGAGTCCAAAACAAATAAATGCACAAGTAGGATGCATCAGGATGGTCCATTATTCCGAGTACACCTGTCCTAGACGGACCCAACCCCTGTGTTGAGTCCCCTAAGTCAAAATGCACGTGATGCAAATAAGCGCTCCTACTAGGGATCCGGCATGAGGTCAAGTTATTCTAGGTTCAAAACCTGGGTATAGGTTCTAGACTGTGTACCCGAGCGGACAACTCGAGTCGTGGAGGGGGCTACGTACCGGGGACCCGCGGGATCGTCCGGCTTAGTAACTTGTCCGGCCTCTTTCTTATTTCAAGGTATGACACTAACAGAATAGGGAGTCTCAACCAGTAAGCACATCCCCGGAGGTGAGAAGAGAAGGGTTTCGGCACAGTTTATATATACAGTTCCGATAATAAAAAAGCAGTAAACATTTAGCACATAAGGCATGGAAACATGTAGGAAAATCAGATAAAGTCAAACATAACAATTATTCTAAGCTCAAATTCTGAACCCTGAACAAAACGTTCTGGGTTCTATTCCCCAGCAGAGTCTCCAGAGCTGTCACACCTCCTTTTTTACTACACCCCGCAAGGGTATGAAAGAGTTTTTCCAATTAAAGGACAATCGAAACGGGATTTGTTTATTAAGATTCAGAGTCGCCACATGGGAGATTTATGGTGTCCCAAGTCAACGGTTGAATCCCGAATCGAGGAAGATATGACTCTGTTTAACAGTCCGCGATCCAGAAATCCGGGTAAGGAATTCTGTTAACCCGGGAGAAGGTGTTAGGCATTCCCGGACTCCGTGGTTCTAGCACGGTCGCTCAACTGTCATATTTGGCTTATTTATTTGATTTTAGTACATGTTTTGACCTATGTATTTTTAACTTTGAACCGCTTTTATTATTATTATTTTAAGAGAATTGCAACGTCGTGAAAATATGTCTCGAACCACGTCCCGCAATTTTTGACACATTTCGACTTCATTGAGATTTGGATTTGGGTCACATGAAATGCACACCCGGGTTTAAGAACGTAATTTTATTAAAATCGCGCCTAAAGTGACTAACGCGTTATTATCTTTGGGGAAAGCCGTGAAATTCGCTAAACGGCCCATCCCGAATTCTAAGTATTTTAATATAATATTTATTGAGGGCCCCGCAAGTTATTTATTTTGTTTGGCGAGGCTCATCTCATTTTTTATTTAAAAGGCAAACCTAAAAGCAACTATGATTTTTCTATTTTATTTGTTTTTTAAAAATAAGACGAAGGTCCTAATTAATTGTTATTAAGAGATCCCATAGCCTATCAGTTAAACACTAATAGACCAAATGCCATTTCAACTTTAGGTCCAAAGAACCCAATCCATACGCTGGACCAGGATTCTCAATGCTCTTAGGTGCTGGGCCTGAGACAAGCCCAAACTGAAAGGGCAGAACAGGCCACATGGCGAGGTTAATGGAACGAGTCCCTGAAGCCGGGCAAGCCATGAGATTGTTCACAAATTGGCTCGTGACTGATTCCGATATCATGATTTTATGGTAAAGCAATGTATTCGTTTTTCTTTGAACAAATTGAACGGATAACCAAAAGCAAACTCCTCACAGACGAGCTGTTGTAACTTGCAGAACTGTAACAAATTAATTTCCCTGACCAACAGTCGAATTCCTAGCTTCCAGTTACCATAATAGGCGTGAAATAAAGTATTCAAACTCTTTATTTGCCTACAAATCAAAATGAAAACCCACTACTTAAGATTTGTCCTATTGCTGAATTACTTTTCAAACATATTCACGAAACACATAACAGGAAACGAGCTGAAACTTAACCTAAATTATTTTACCAACCTAACATGAACCAAATTACAACTAACACTCAGAGTCAAACTCAAAAGCTCACATACATTCGAGGCAGAATGATTATCAGTCCAGATAATACCAACAATTTTCAGTTCATATAACCAATTTCAGTCCGGCCAGTACACATTCAAACAAAGACCTAAATAGCATTAACGAATCAAATATTCAGATACACAAATCCAAAGCTGAATCAAATTAGATCTCATGCTTCAATTATAGGTTCACCCTTCATATTTCAGTTCATAGCTATCAAAATCAAGCTGTGTACCTGGAGATGTGAGATAACAAAGGGGAAGAGAGAGGTCAGCGGTAGGGCATGTGAGCACGTGATTTTTGCCCTACATGAATTACTCCCATAATTTCAAAACAAAATAATTTTTTTTCAGTATTCACAATATTGTGTATTTTTGTGGCATTTTATGTTAATTGTTTGCATTTTGTCTGTGCGTGTTAATTTTGAAAAAAAAATAATAAATACAAAAAAATATGTTGCATTTGCATTTAGGATTTACTTCTACATTTTAGGATTAAGGGAAAATTAGTTGTTTTATAAAATGGGAAAATCACAAAAAATAGTTTATTTTGCGCCTGTTAATTTTAATTTTGAATTTTGGTAGTTTTTCCTTTAATTTGTTTTTTTAATTAAATGTGGCAATTATGAGTTAATTAATTCAATTTGATAGGTTAATTTGATTTTTAATTTTAATCTAGGTTTTTATTTTAATTTTGGAAGAAGAAAAATGAATTAAAAAGGAACTAAAAAGAAAATTGAAGTGAAAGAGAAAGGAGTATTAATTGGGCCAAGTTTTATTTCACCAGGCCCCAAACGAATCCCCCTTGAGACCCAGCCCAAGCCTGCCCAACCCGTCCCCTGTAACCCGGTCCAGCAACCCCATTCAAAAACGACGCCGTTCTACCCAGGTGAATCTCATCCGTTGATCCTTCAAGATCCAACGGTTGAGAACTAAGTCTCAAATCCCTTATAACTGTCCGAAAATTAATTAATCCTAAAAAACCATACCCCTCTTCCTCGTACCGACGCCCCCCCTGTAACGCCGGTGCCGGCCACCCTCCTCCGCCCTAGCCCCACCGTCCCTCCGCCGTCCGCCGCCGGCCGAAAATCGTCGCCGCCGCCGGCGAAGCCCCAAATCCTCCCAAAATTACACCACCGGTTCTCCTCGTTCTCCTCTTTCCAACCTTGCCCTTGTTTTCCTTCGAATCTTAACCAATCGTTCCAAATATTAGATCGAAATTTCCGGCCAAAACACAACCTTGTCCAACCCACCCCAAATTAACACCACTCAACCACCATCACCTCCTCTTTCAAACCCTCTAAGCCCCGCCCCTCAAATCTGACCAGAACATCTCGAATATTGGATTGGAGTTTTCCGGCCAAAGTTCAAAGCAGCCTAATCGAGCCCAGATTAACACCATAGGACCGCTTGGTCTTCCCCTATCAGATCCCCATGGACGTTCGATTCAAATGTGACCGGAATGGTTCGAATTTCAATTCCAAAATTTTCCGGCGGAACCCTAGATAAGTTTTTCTCCAACAGTGTCCTTTCTTTGTTGTTTGCATGTGTTTAGTCATCAGTTGCCTTCTCGTGTTGCTTATTAGTTCTGATTTCTTTAGCAATTAGGTTAATTTCAGTGGCATGACTGTAGAAATTATACCAGTAAATTTTTTAATTTTGTGTGTTGCTTCATGACTAGTTCAATAATTCTTTTCATTCTGTTATAAGTTCAAGAAANCAGTTCATATAACCAATTTCAGTCCGGCCAGTACACATTCAAACAATGACCTAAATAGCATTAACGAATCAAATATTCAGATACACAAATCCAAAGCTGAATCAAATTAGATCTCATACTTCAATTACAGGTTCACCCTTCATATTTCAGCTCATAGCTACAAAATCAAGCTGTGTACCTGGAGATGTGAGATAACAAAGGAGAAGAGAGAGGTCAGCAATAGGGCAGTAGTGAACAACAGTAGTGACCAGCAGTGTTGAACAAACAGGGAGCAAATGATCAAAATACAGTTCAGAAAGGAATTCAATAGTCCATGAGTGTTTGAAGTCGAGCAGAATTAACAATTCAACCAAAACCAACTTGAATAAGCATCAATGACCTCAACAATGACCCAGGACCTTTAATAACCTCAGTGAACCCAAATCCAGCTTAAACGCAACAATTTCAACTTCAAACTCAGCCCAGAAATTTCGGAGCACTTCAATTACTAAGAGAGCTGATGAATAGCCTAATGTAACAGTAACCTTTTGTGATTTTCCATTGCTTTTGTTGTTGTTGTTTTTTTTTTTTTTTTTTGAATATTCTAAGATCTAAGAGAAGATTTCTGAATTCCTATTGATTTTGAAATTCAAAAATAGATTCAGATCTGTGGAGGGAGTTTCTTGGGGGGGGGGGGGTAGAGGGGGGTTGGGCTTCCCAAAACTTGCAAATGAAGGCAAGGGCGTGCCCTTTTATAGGCACAAATGAGGGAGTTTCAGATTTTTAACTTTACAAAAAGTCCCTGCTTTTATTTCTATTTAAACCTCTATTTATTGACTTGTGTCTCAAGTTACTACCCTTAAACTTCTAAAATTGCGACTAAAGTCCTATTTTAGAAGACTCTAGAGCATTCTAGTTTCAGCCACAACATTCTATGCATTTCAAAGTCCAATCTACCCCTGAATTCAACCTATAATTACCTACTTCAGTTAACTTGAACCCACCCTTTAACCACTAGTTAAACCAAANTGGATTTAATTAGACAGCCCAAGGCTGAGGTGGTTCTTCTACTTTTCTTTTTCAATTGCTTTTTTTTTTTAATTTCTTTTTGTGTTTTCATTTTGTATTTCTTTTTATATATTTTTCTAATTTTATTAAAATGCAAAAATTAAAATAAAGTCCTAATATATTTCAAAGTTAAACTAATTAAATCCTAAAATTATTTAAAATCTATTTCGTGACGAATTCACAATTAAACAATTAAAGTGAAAAAATGAACTATTTTTGTTATTTTCCTCGTATTTTGTTCTAAAACAAATTAACCCCTAATTAATCCTAAAATATGAAATTAGATCCTAAATGCAAATATCACGTGTATTTTTATATTTTTCATATGAATTAAATGCACAAATAAAATGCAAACAATTAACACAAAATAACACAAAATTCACAAAATTGCAAAATAATGGAAGAAATTTTGTTTGAATTTTTGGGAATAATTTACTTAGGGCAAAAATCACGTGCTCACAGACTCCACCGATGATCATGTTGAGAATGTGTTGTGGTTCTTCCGGTTCGTCTGTTTGTTAGAATCCCTGTTTCTAAAATGATTCTTGGCTCGGTCGCTCAGAAATTCTCGAAGGTGCCCGTTGTTGAATAACCAGGCTACTTTCTCTCTCAACTGTCGGCAATCCTCCGTTCTGTGGCCATGAGTTCCATGATATTTGCACATCTGGTTGGGATCTCTTTGGGTTGGATCGGATTGTAAAGGTTGAGGACATTAGGTATCTTTGATGCGTCCGATAACCGATACAATGGCAGCCGCATCAACATTAGAGTTAATATTCCGATAATCGTGGTGCTTCTTTAGGTCTGATAGGCATGTCGAAGCAGTCTTGCTCATTAGTCCTCGAGAGCTCTAACCTCGATCACTTCTCATTTCATTTTGCATAAAACTTTGCCCGGACCCACTGCTTCTACGATCTCCATTATATGGCTGGTACCGATCTTTGTTTGACATTGGTTCACGGTCAATATCTCTCTTGATTCTGTCGACGGGTCTGACAGGATAAACGGACCTGGAAGGAGCCCCAAGTTGATCATTTTCGACCCTGAGCTTTGATTGACACTGGTTATGCACATCGGCCCAAGTAACAGCCGGGTACTCTATCAAATTCTACTTCAACTGCTGTGAAGCCACCGAGCTTTGAACATTGAGTCTTTGGATGAAGGCTTGAACGGCCCAATCATCAGCGACCAGCGGTAGGTCCATCCGTACCATTTGGAATCGAGACACGAACTCTCTGAGAATTTCATTGTCTTTCTGCCTTACTTTGAAAAGGTCCGACTTCCTGGCCTCGAGCTTGATAGCCCCGGCGTGTGCCTTCACGAAAGAGTCTGCAAGCATAGAAAATGAGTCAATAGAGTTAGGTGGCAAATTGTGATACCATATCATAGCTCCGTTCAACAGGGTCTCTCCGAATTTCTTCAGCAAGACTGATTCGATCTCATCATCCTCTAAATCATTCCCTTTGATGGCACATGTGTAAGAGGTAAAATGCTCGTTCGGGGTCGGTTGTTCCATTGTATTTAGGAATCTCGGGCATGCGGAACTTCTTAGGGATTGTCTTGGGAGCCGCACTCGGGGGAAAAGGTTTCTGCACGAACTTTTTGGAGTCCAGGCCTTTCAATTTCGGTGGCGCTCTTGGGATTTGATGGACCCTGGAATTGTAGGTTTTTACTTTTTTGTCGTTTGCCTCGATCTTCTTCTCCCCCGACTCAATTCGTTTTCTCACTTCCTCGAGCATCTTCATGATTACCGGATTGGTCCCCGGTTCCTTCTCATTCGATCTACAACTTCCTGGGATGGCTCTGGCTCATCTACTTGGTGGGCGACTCTAGTTCTGGAGTTGGGCTATCATCGCCTGTTGAGCCTGTAACATTTCGAAGATCACCCGCAAGTTGATTCCACCATCTTCGCCGCCATGTGCGCTTTGAGCGGCCGATCGAACATCCCTACGGACGCTGTCCTCATGATCGGTAGGCAAATTTGCGTTGATAGCCACATGTGAGCTAACGTCGATTGGATCTGCAGCCAGGACTCCATCGAGATCGACCGGGGGCACGTCGTTCTCGGGTGCTACGTTATCGTTTTCACTGTGGTGGCTGAAATCATTGTCAACGTGCAGGGGTGCTGATTGAGAGTTCGACATTTTGATCGTAGAATCAAAGACACTCCAAAGAACAAATGTGAAATAGTGTGTGTTATGAAAATTTGTATCAAATAACCACTGTTATCCTTAGCCCCACGGCGCGCACCAAACTGTTTTACCCTCAAAATCGGATAACAATTGAATTTATACGCGATTTTAAGGATACGTGATCTAACTTGATACAAATTGAGAAATCAGATTTAATATTGAAATTAATGATAGAAAAGTAAATGCAAATCACACAAGTTGAACAATCTTTGCCTTGAAGGATGGTCACCCTCGAGTCAAAAGTGCCTTAATCGATATCGGAACGAATGATAAGATACTAAGAACTACTAATAACAGTATATTACTTTGGGATGCGTGTTAAAATGTCCGCAATGAATTATCAGACCCCCCCCCCTCCTTATATAGTAGAGGAGTCCTACTCTAGGTACATTTCCATAAAAGGTAAAAATCTCTTGATTTGCTAATTGCCGGTTCCTTGCCGATATGCGCCGAGATTCCAGCCGTTATATACGCCCGGTCGCGGATATTTCGGTCTTTTGTTTGTTATTTCCGAGCTTGCTCGAGTCTAAGGTCGATACCGGACTCAACGTTCCTCGAAGGCAGGTCTTCCGACCTCAGGTCCTAGCTCGGTGAGACTCGAGGTCAATCTCCAGTCCGTGATCGCCACGTTCTAAGCAAAATCTACCAAGTTGTAGTCGAGCTGGACTTCGACCGTATACAATTTCATTTATTGAAGTCATTGTTTTCAAGTAGTAATTTGGTAATAAAGTTTTAAAAAGTTATTGTTATTTTAGTTTCAAGTGAAATATCAAATTAGTAAACTTAAAGGTGTATCGAATGAGCCCGAAAGTTTTGTTTATATGTCAGCATTTCACTTTTTGCAAAATATTGAACTTTTAATATTGGCCAGTTAGACTCAAGCATTTGCAGATATTGAACTGAAATCGTTGAACTTCAAATAGAATATTGAAATATTGATTCAAAGGTGTATTTCAAGTGTCAAAGGTGAATAGCACTCATAAATTTCTCACGTGAAGTGAATGTCATATCTGCGCACAGCTTTAACTTTCTTAAACATTTTTCAGCTTCAATTTCTTAACTCAAAGACTGAAAGACCAAGCAGACGCCTACTTAATGACCTAAATAAATACTGTAGAAAGTTTGAAGGCAGCAAGCAAAGGAAGCACCATTTAGAGCATAGGCGGACCCAAGATTTGAAAATCGAAAACACATTCTTGAATTTAACCAAAATCTGCTTTATATATATGGTGCATATCATTAATATATTACTATTGTATAAAGATATATATATATATATATATATGTGAAATTTTTGCCATACTCTACAGTTGTTAGTGACTTTTCTCTGTATAGCATAGGTCTGCCTCTGATTTAGATAGGTCTAAGTGGTCAACAGTGAAACAAGTGATGGAGCTTCTGCTCCTTGCTGATGCAATCAGAGCATCACTTCCCTTTATTTTACTCTGTTTTTTATTTGGTTGGGCCAAAAGTTACAGCCAGTACAATATGATGCAGCTGTAGATACGTACTAATTTTCAGGACGGTGAAACGTCATCGTTGATGACAAACATGTGAACTGAATGTCACTTTCGTCATCTCTAACCTTTGGACAACGAAATCTAGTCGCCGTCCTTTCTTATCCATACAACCCAAAACTACCATGCTGCACAAGTCTCACGTCTTAGTAGCTGCAAGTAGAGATTCATAAACAATTTCACTATCGTCTTTAAAAACTAGAAATTGAACAGATTCAAAGAGAACGCTAGAGAATTCTCTATTGGCCCTCCTAGTACCATTCTTATTTCAAGCTAACAATATTATATATCCCAAAATGTGACTGGTAATTATGCTACATGTTATAGTGATCAGGGGAGGATGTAGCTATCACACCGGTTCAATTGAACTAATAACTTTCGATGCGGAGTACAAATTTATAATGTACGAAATATTACTAAAATTGTAATAAATTATAGATATGAACTCATAATTTTGAGAAATAATGGATTCAATACTAGAAACCTCAAATGTTGAACCATAAAACCATTCTTTTTGGCGCAGTCTTTCCTTTTTCCGCTAGCTGTCCGACTAGTGATTGCATTTATACTTCACATTTCACAACCGATAACTCAAAATTCCAAAATTAATTACCTTAGATATTCTCCCATATAATGTAGCCCTCTAGCATGGGCTTCGGTCTAGTGTGATTTTGCTTTTTCAGAAATCATTGCTAAAAGTAAAAATTTAATTCCACCTAACTTACATCTGAAGATCATCATACATTATGTCCCAAGCTCCACAAACATATCGCGAAGAAATACAATAGATTCATCTAGACCATACCTAAAACCCCATGTGAAGAGATAAGAGTACTGGAGAAAAAGCCAGGGAGGAAAATCCAAAAATTATTTATACAATATACAACCAACAAAAAAACTTCTAAGGACCTCGAAGTAAATAGATTGTCACACTATTCAAGGAATGATGGGACCAAAAGCCTGACACTCCGATAATGATTTCTGTTCCCCACCTTCACATAAAAATAATCTCAACGGGCACCGGTACAAACAGTTGTCCCCTAATCTCACTGTTACTGAACCCGGTTTTAGCTCCAACATTGGACCCGGTATGGGTCCGAATAAGTAATTCCCTCCTAACAACAGTCTCTCAAATTGTGATACCCCTTGACCCGGCACCACCATTTTTAATGAATATTGGACCGGTATCATACCCGACAACTTGTTGTTCTCTAGTGATAATGATGATAATCTGGGCATTAAACCCAAGAACCCGGGTAATAACCCGCGGATCTCATTGTTGCTCAAGTCTACTGCAATCAACTGACTGTTTTGTAAGAAGTTCCCGGGTTGTTGAACCGACCCGTATTGGTTATACGATAATGTGAGCTGCTCAAGAGAGGGGTGGGTGAAGAGACTCGCTGGAACTGACCCACTGAGTTTGTTGTGACTCAGATCAATAACTTGTAAGAAATTCAGTCCGGCGAGACTCGCCGGAATGTTACCTTCTAAGCTGTTGTTTCTCATTGCAAGCTCGATGAGAGATGCCGGGAAAGTCGCCGGAAGTTGGCCGGAGAAAGCATTGTCACTTCCATCGAGGAAAAACAAATTATTTAACTGACCTAAATCGGGAAACTCGCCAGTGAGCTTATTGGCTTGAAATTCGAGCCTTTTTAAATTCTTGAGACCGTTGAAAGTTGAGGGTATTGTTCCCTCAAGGAAATTATTATCAAGGTAAAGTTCTTCAAGGTTTGAAAGTGAGCCTAGAGAACTGGGAATTGAACCAGAGAACGAGTTTCTTGACAAAGTGAGTCGTTGAAGACGAGACAGATTTGAGAGTGAGTCCGGTACTGAACCAGTGAAGAAAGTATTAGTGAGGTCCAAGGTTTGGAGATAAGGGAGGTCCCAAGAGATTGAAGTGAGTGAACCAGAGTAACCCGCCTGGTCAAGAGCGACTTCAGTGACTCGGCTAACTGAGGATATGACAATGTCACAACGGAGACCACAGGTGAATTTTTCACCGGAGAGATTGTCACAAGGGTCTACAGAGAAATCCCAAGAGATCAGGCATGAGCCAGGTGTCATTGAATTGGAGTCGACGCTATTCTTGAGTTGCTTTAAGACTTCAATGTCTTGCCAGTGTGTTGTTGAATATGCATGCATGAACAGAACATGGAGAACTGTAAGGAATAGAATTGTAGAAGAAGATGAGAATACAGAGAATAATGAACGATCCATTTCTGCAAACTTTCCTCTCCGTTCGTTTTATTTTCCTGTTGGGTAGTGAGAATTGAAGAAGAAACTCCTTTAAGATTGGTTTTGAAATGAGTTCATGAGCATATATTAGGGTGTGGCCAATGAAGGGAGCAAAACAAAGAAAGGTGAAGAAAAAGTGAGAAAGGCCGAAGTGAACACTTGGCAAGGAGGAGTTTAAGGGGTATTTGTCTTTATTCTCTTTACTATCTCAACACCGCTAGTACGAAGAAAGAAGAAAAAATGTGAAATGTACTACTATATGTAAAAAAGAAGAAGTAAAGTTCAGTAAAATTAAATTTAAAACTAACAAATGTATTAAGAAGTATGTCTTAAAAATATCTATTTAATTAGAAAAATAATGAAAAATGTTTTGAAAAATTATTTAAAAGTTAGAGATGATTTGGAACAATTTAAATACAAAAAAGAAAAAGAAAAAAGAAAAAAGAAAAAAAGACATACAATTCGAGATAAAGGAGTACGCTAAATTTGGCACAAATATCTTGTGGTGAGAGAGGCTCACAGGAAAATGTCAGTGGAGTCTAATGCTCATTTAAAATTCCATATTTTGCTTATTGAAGATCAGAAGGTAAGGAAAAATGATAGCTCTCTGTGACACTGCCATTAAATGTTATGTAGGCAGAGAGCGGGGACAAGGGTCCCAATTTATGGTTGTTACTCAGTCGACAACGTTCATTTCAGGCTCTGATTTTCTTTTTTCATAACATATTTTACTAATTTCCGATGTTTTCCAGCTAATTGATGTTCTGTTCTTTTTCAATATTTATCTTATAACTAACCAAATATTCTCTCATAATGACTAAACAAAATAGGCAAATAAAGGATTCATGAATAACTTAGCTCAGCAGCAATTGCGCTTGCACTGATTGAGAGGCACCTACTTTTAATTGAGTAGCAATCACTTTGCTTCGACCAGTTAAAGAGAGCCACTTTCTGATTCTTTCGAAAAAGTTACTACCAGTAATTTGTCTTTGCGTTTCACTAAAGGTGCAATTTTAAATGGATGATGCTACTTGTTTAAGGGTATACTTTTATATTCTCGAAAAAGAAAGGAGTTATTTTAGCTCTTTATGTTTGACTTTCCTGGGTATTGGACAAATTTTGCTTCGAGAAATTGTCCTGATTCAATTTTTAGTTCTTCGAGAAACTTACGCTGAATGTTTGTAAAGATTACGCCCCTGAATTTAAAAATTAGTCTGCACGAGACAAATGATAGACACCTAGGAAACTATATTCCGACCCACAAAATAGTGTTATGACCCGTGACCTAAAATATATCAACCAATTAATTTTAGCCCAAGTAAATTTTAGACGAATTGTCATTACCCCATTCGTTGTTTCACGCTATTTTAACTGGTAAAACTTGACAAAAACCCACCATTTGATTTCTAAGAGATGCCTATTGTTTAAAGGTGGTCAGCCTCTTGACCATGTTTCATCTTGACTAAACCAACCTTAAATGGTTGCGAGATTTAACCCATTTATTGGCTCAACTGATTTAACCAGGTTCAATTTTGACATAGCTCATCCTTTTGACATAGCCAATACTTCCCAATATGACACATTATATGTTCAAGTTGTTCAATTCATTAAAAAAAAAGCTTATAATATACATCAATGTTAATCGAGAACTTACTATGTTTTAAGAGCATATCAAGGATCGCTTACAACTGGATATGTGTAAGGAATATTTGGTTGGTCGCTATGGAAAAATATTGATGTGCTGTGAGAACTCTTACCCCATCCCCCTGAAGCCTCATTGGTTTGGATTGGCATCTTCAAGGAGACGTTAGAATCCCAAATATTTTAGTGCATCATTAAAGAACGCATACCAAAGATGTGGAACAATAAATAAAAAATAAAAAAAATAGGCTACTCTCTACCAAATCAGAGTAGCTGGCTCATTTCTCTACCAAATTGGCAAAGATGCCTTATGATTCGCTATTTTAAGAATTACTGAATTATCTTTAAGACTATTTTTGTCAATCGTAGGAGAATTGCTCATTGTGATGTTCGCTGTTTTAATCCATTACAAGCCGCCAAGTTGGTATCTGGTCCCTCATACTGTCAAGTCGCGCGTGATTTTATATAGTGTCCGTCTCATCATTGCCAACTTATTTCAGAATTTCATGAATGTGATATAAAGTTGCTTAGCCAACCCAAGGTTATGAAAGACTGGTTTAAGGGTGGATTCAACTCTAGAGCCCAGTTAAAACTTCAAACCAGATTCTAAGTTTCGCCTAGCTTATATGGCGCCTTAGGAGGCGTTCGGTATGCGGACTAAATTATCCCGAAACCAAGTTTGATGGGATAAGGTGGGATATTCAGAATTAAGTCTGGGACTAAGTTTAAGCTATGTTTGGTTGACGATGTAAATTTATCATAGGATAAATTTATAAAGTCAACCAAAATAGTAAGTATAACTTTAATACCACATTTTATCCCACCTTATCCCGCATACCAAACGATCCCTTTAATGTATATGCTTAAGTGAGGCATCCCCAATAGCCTGTGCTGTGTCTTTGACGGAGAAGTATTAGGCAATAGATAGACCTAGTAAATCGATACATAAATTGCTAAAAACTCTTATGAATATCTAGTGCTTAGGTTCATTGCAAGGAAACTACCTGCAAAAAACATACAACTACATGTTTTTGTCAAATAAGAATTTTACAGTGATCCTCAAACTTCTATACTTTTTATATTTCGCTTACTTAGTTATTCAATTATGTTGTCCAAATAGTTGTATGGTTATATTTCCTTACGTATCACATATTCGTGTAGGTTTTTTATTCTTTTTTGGGACTTTTACCAAGTTATACTATATTAGAAACTTATTTACCAATGTTGTCTATGTTTATAGTTTTTAATAAGTATCTAGGTTTTTCTTACAAATTGTGCAAATTGCTCCTTAAAAGGCTCTCACCCCATTATTAGTGCCTTCAATTAAGGGATTCAATTATATCCTTTCCTTTTTTTCCCCTCTCCTCTTCTCTCTCCTTTTTTTTTTACGACAAAATTCCTCAATCTACGCCCAGAATCTCCATCTTCTCTCTTTCCACCATTGCCGACAATTTTATATTATTAAATCATCAATTGCATCGTTCTTTTGCTAGGAGACCGAACAACACTGAAAATGAAGAAATATCCAGGAATTGTATGATAAATATATCATAATTGTATTTAAATTGTATCAGATACATCAATACGTAAAACGTGATTGTATCATACTTGTATCACAGTTGTTTATAACTTGTAGATGGTACCTGATACAATACTAATAAATTAATATATAATTATCATATATTTGTGATACAAATTGTGAAATTCGTCACGATCTCACAAATGCTCACAATTCAAATACAAATTTGATACAATCGTGAAAGAATTCTTACACAATTCTGATACAACCTAAAACCGACTCTAAACTTAAACTGATACAATATCGTATTATACTTGTATTAGTATTGCATCATGTATTGTTTTAGTTATAAAATTGTGATACAATTCTAAATTATGATACAACTTTGATCTTCATCTTTTTCAAGTTTCAATTTAAAATATCCACCTAGATCCAACTCTAAACTTAAATTATAATACAATATTGTATTTTAATAGTATTAGTATTGTATCATAATTGTCTTAGGTATATATGTATCAAATACAACTCAGATACAATTATGATACCTTTACCATACAATCGTAATACAATTCCGAAACTTCATCTTACTCGAGCTTCATTATGAAACTCAACCTAAAACCAACTTTAATCTAGAGTGAAGCTTACCCACAACTTGATTGTAGAGCAAATCTTGAATTTCTTCTGTATTGTATAAATAAGAATGAGATTTTGGACGATTAAAGAGAGAAATCGTATATCAACAGCTTTGGAAGAGGAAAGAATCTGCAATTTTGGGGGGATAACAGTGGAAGGGGAATGAGTAAGCGAGATTTTTGGGTTAGAAAGATTACGGATATCAATGGGTTTCTTACTGTGGGTAAGTACAAAAAGAGGTGATGATTTTGGAGTTCAGTGGGTTTCTTACGATGATGATTTTGGGTGAGTACAAAGAGAGGTGATGATTTTGGATAAGTATAAAAACAGATAGAGTTTTCCTTGAAAAGGGGAAAAGTATCTTAAATGTAGGGGATTATATGTAACTGATACCCAATATTTAACGTATGTTTCATTTCCTCCTTTTAAAGATTTTGTATAAAACTAGTAAATATAGGTATATAAAGTAATTAATAAGGAACCTAATAAAGATAGTAAATAGGTTCTATTATAGTATAGCTAGGTAAAAAATTTCCTCCAGCCCACGCTTTAATCACACTTTGAGCCCAATATTATGACTTTTTCCCCGCTTTTGACTACTCTGGCCTACCCTTGCTTTTCATCTAGTAATCATTTTCGAAAAACTTTTCATATCCTTAACCAGGCATAACTCTGGCACAAACCCACCACACTGAGAAACTTTGAGTTTTAGAAGCGTAATGATGGGTCGCAAAGGTAATAATCTGTGTTCCGCATTTTGATCCCCACAGAAAACAAGAATCCACCGACTTTCTACTAAGTTAAAAAAAAGATAAGCAAAAGATTCGAGAGATTAAAACAAATAGTAATAACTAAAAAATCATCTTTGCGTCTATCTATATCTCCCTTCAGAAAGGGGAAAGAAATGATTTAGGATGCAAACTTATATATAACTTAACCTCGGCAATCCGAGATTAAAAGACTAAAAACTATTAAAATTATCTACAATAACTCTGACATTTTTATCAAGCGAACGCTACTCTCAACATTTACATTTGAGTAGTTTACTCTGGAAGAAAATATTTGTACATGAAATGCACATCTTCGTCTAGATAACCGTAGATAAATTCTTCTGTAAACATTTGATAATTCCATTTACACATCTAATAGTTAAAAACATCTTACTTTTACAAACACCTTGAAGAAACAGAAATGCGACTTAATCCCTCTCCTCCAGAACTGTTTACTAAAATTACTCTGGAAGAGAAAACTGAAAGTCCCAGTAAAACCACAGGAATAGAGATGAAGAAAAGAAACAAGGTGGTAAGGGGATCTGGGCAGGTTAGATGACCTTTAGACAGGAACATAAGGAGATATTAACACTTTACACATCCATTAATGAACAGAAGAAACTGATCCTCGACGAAGGATATTCATTCAATGTAAGGCTAATTTACAAAATAGAACAAGGATAACAATGGTACCTTAAAGGTGTTCGTCATGGTTTCCTTTCAGGTGACCATTCAAACTTGCCAAGCCTTCCTTTGTTCTGGTTAATGCTGTGTATGTACTGCTTGACATACTTGTGGTTCATCTCAAACATAAAAGTCATTTCCCGTATCTGCAAAAGTGCAGTATGTTCCATAAATTATAAAACTGTAAGACTCCAGCGAAGGAAAATATCATAATAGAGAACATTGCATGACCTCGACCATTTACAATTATTACGCAGGGGGTAATATGAAATGAAGATACTGCAGGCATTTTAGGTATACGCAAGTGTAGCTTAGATGGATTTTCTCTTCATTGTCATGACTGAATAATACACTCACCAATTACCCTCTTGACCACCCCCCCCCCCTCTTCCCAATATCCCCCACCCTCGCCCCTGCAGAGGCGATCAGGGGAAGGGGTAACAAGTCATAGCACTTAAGAAGAAATTGAAATAAACGGAAAAATCATGGCATGACAGGAAATTTACAAAAACATATCTTTATTGGTAGATTGGGAGATGCGACATTCGAGCCAGGTTAGGCCAAATAAAATTTATCCAGTGGTAGATGTAGTCTAATATCCACATGAAACCAATAGAAAGCTACCACTTCTCAAATCCATATCTCAACTGCAAAACATATAGTATTTGAACTTCAGGATTGATTTTTCACGAACTTAAAAGGGAAGCAACACCAATGTAAGTCTCTAGTAAAAAGGTACAACAAAGGTAATCAATAATTTATGAAGAAAACATGACCAAGCTGTTTGATGGTTTCATATTTAGTGGTGAAGAACTTTGAGTGGACAAGGCCAAGCTTTTTGGCAATATAATGATGGTAAAAACAACCCTTCTACTACCAATTCAGCTTTGAATTTGGTTAACAGTCTTTGTGATGGCAAAATGGAAATCCCTAATGCATGTAGTCGTGGATGTTGGTCAAAGCTTGGAAGGAGTATGGAGCATTTTAGTCAACTTGCTTTACAAATAAACACCATCTTAGAATAAAATCAATGCAGAGAATTCATATAGCAGATGACACCTAATTTAGGATTGATGGTTGTTGATTGATTAATTGAAACACCATCCTACTGTGGAGAGAAGGTCCAAAATATGTATTAGATTAAAAGTGTTTAGTTTTCTACAGAGAAGATTTAGGAGCCCCACGGGCTCCCGTCTAGTGGTAAGAGCACAAGGCGTGATGTGTGAATCAAGCGCACTTCACAATTCAGATCCTGCCGCAAATAATATCCCGGTATTTAAGGAGAAGGGTAGAGTGGCGGGCCCATTATCCAACAAGTTTGGAACTGTGTGCTGCCTGCCCTCGGGAATTTTTCGGTTTTCATATTAAAGAAAAGGGATAAAAGGTCTAATTAACTCGTCATTCTTTCCTTGTTGATTTCTTTTAAGTTTCCTTTATTTTGAAAATCTTTTCTATTTATGTGTTGCTTTCATCTAGCATTTTATTGATGTTATTTTGCAGTTACGTTGATTATGTACTTCAATGTTTTGTTGTCAACGGCTAAAAATACAAATTTTAAGGTTTTGTTGAATTTTCTTGTTTAGAAAGACACTTCTTGTATTTCTGTATCATATACAGATAAATCGGACATTTGGAATATAAATTAGGGCAGTGGATAAAATATAAGCTCTGGCGATGGAAATAAAAGATTTAATAGTAATAACCAAATGTTGGATCCAAAAATGGTGGAAAAGATACAGGCCAGGTTGCAATCCTACTACCTAACAAGTAACAACCACCAGTCCAGTTCTTAATCGCACTTTATCATGTCAGATATGCCAAAGCACATAATTTGCCATCATTTTTTCTATTAACGTGATCAAGAATGTGTTTTACACATCAACTTCCAGCAAATGCTTTGTAATTTTTCTTTATCATACCTCAACTCATAGTTTAGAAATATATGGTTTGAAGATCCTTATTTCTTTGACATGAAAAGCAATGTTTGTAAAGCAATGTGGAATATTTGTTAGAGAGGATCTCCGACAATTAAATAAATAAGGAGCAAGAGTCATAGGACGGGAGTACTATCAACCACAAAGCTGAACTTCCAAGACAAAGATGTAGGTAATATGCAAGAAAACGTGTCCCTTGAAGGTAAGGAGAGTGACATACCTCTATCACACTACTAGTGCTAAGAGTCAGATACTGTCCAGTATCAACTGACTTGCCATTCACTGCTATTGAGCACCTCCCTAGATTCTTCAGACAGAAGGATCCATCCGATTCCATCTTGATGCTTGCCTAAGTAAGAACACGTGGAGAAATGACCAAAAAACGCATCCATCTAATGCAAAACAATAAGGACAGCACAACATATAACTGTATGTCCCAGGAAATTTTACTAGCTGACATAGAACTATAGAAGGCATTCTGAACTAAAGAACCTTAGAAATATTTACCTCCACCAAAATGATATAAACAAAAAAGCAATATATTGTCTAGAACTGACTGTTGCAATGTTTCATCACGATGTCTTCTAGCCTCACCACCCAAGTGCCATTACCTGGTTTTTCCTTAAAAGTAACCCACAATTGTGTTTTAGCCATCATCAACCAAACATTGTGACTTCCAGTGCTTGATAAAATTGCATAGGTAATTTCTTTATTAAAAAGACATTGCATAGCTGATTAAGCCACATCACTTTTTATGCTCGTACATTATTACATTGAAAGAATTAAAAAGCTCCAAAAGAATCTCCTTCACTGAAGTTTTAACATCAAGTTGTAACATCAAAAGGCACAAAAAACAAAGTCACAAGAAATCATCATATTGTTTGACATGTCTCCTCTTCATAGAGTACATGAAACACAAATTATGTCTCAAGGAGTACTCCAATATCATTCTTAACAAAGAAATAATAGCATAACATAGAAGATGCAAACTAAATAATTCTACCTGACGCCGAGATATTTTGTTAGCTCGGCCTTCTTTTCGTAAATCAATGTCAACCTCAACATCTTCAGTGGATCTTCCAAGTATGACCTACAAAAGCAAGCTCACTTGATCAATAATGAAAATGGGAAAGCTTTACAATAATCAGGGTTTGATTTCCCCTATTAAAGCTGCAAAACCATATAGTGCTGAAACTCCACTAAGAAAGGGTGAAGAGGTCATTTGAAAAGGGCTTAGCTACGATACAATCAAGAGGCAGTTAGAGTAGGAGTATACTAAGATGAGATGTCGAATCAATTAGCTGTAAATCCTTGTAAAAGTTTGGATAAAGAAAAATAATGAGACTAAATCCAAAACAAATATCTTATTTCTGGAGACTAAACAAAGACTTAAAACATATTGCACTTGCTCTTAGCCAAGAGGCCAAGAAAGGTTTTACATTGTGCAAGGCAAGAATCAGGCAGTAGCTGCACAATCCATGTCAATGATATAAATGCCTGATGAAAGACAAGGCACTCTGAGAAAAGTACACACGTGAGAACGAAAATCACATTTTTTTCTTAAGATAGGGGACTCTTTCAAGCATTATTAATGGTTTTATAATTTTTACTCATAACGTCATAACCCGAGACTAGGCTATTCTATTAATCTCAATCAGAATAGGGTATTATAGGAATTTCATATTTTGTAATAATTTTTCCAGGAAATCCACACAGCGGTCTCCAGCCAAGTTTCCTAGTAGGCTTTGAGGTCAAGTTACACTATATTTCTTTATTGTTTACTGGTGTTACAAGTAGGAACAAGAAATTTATCCCTATAAATTACATCTAGTCTTTCATTTTATTTTATTTTTGGGATAAGGTATATGTATTCTTTCAGTTTAGTGGTGGAAAACTATAATCATTGAGTGAAAGTTATGTAGCTTCTTTGGTGCATATGTGACCTAGGGAAACTTTTTCTGCTTCGTATTAAATGGAACAAGAGGATGCCCCAAAGGGAAGCAATTACAAGGCCACATGAAAAAAGTCTGAAAATCAGTCTATAATACTAAAACTAAAACCTCAAAGGAACAGCCGCGTAGAAAATAGAGATCATAGATGTGGAAGAGCAATGCCCCAGCAGAAAGAATACAAATAAAGAAAGAGAGAGAGAGACAGAGAAGACGAAAGCTGCTAGACTAAAGGAGACTTTTGATTGCTATAATTATAATCATTCAATTGAATAACAAATGATGCAGGTCACAATCTAATATATTTACCTCGGTCTTCCGAATATAGTGCCTCATATGACGTCCATATAGGATAGCAAAGGCCCCTCGAGGTGTCATTTCTCTTCGCGAACAAGAACGAGCACACTGTTCCAACCTGATGGTAGTCCTTTTGAAGTCTTCAGCCTGATACTTTGACTCTGAATATCACATAACCCAACGCCAACAGTTCAAATCATAGTAATCTACATCATATAGCATAATAATAGGCATTTTATTTTTCACTGTGATGTAAAAAAACAGTAGCTTCACTATATGACACACCCATTAGCTGTTGGGGTAATCAGCAGTAGATAGTCACACACCTGTAAATGTATCGATGACTAAATACGGATGTTATCTGTGTGTAAGACTATAAGTTTGGCACAACAATCATGAGAAGAAGAATAAACAGATGTAAAAGTGATACCACAGAGTAGGTACATTCAAGTTTAAAAAGCTTGCTCCACATGATTTATCTCCAGTAAAAGCTACAAAGGAACACAATCCATTCAATTTCAAATAACTCACCTTGCCTAGTTGTATATGGGTCTTGATCTTGTGGATCTAAGTCCATATCTAGTATCTGAATATTGAAATCCCAAGGTCAAAAGGTTATATCTACTTTGGTAACTCTATAGATGAGATTAGCTTAAAGAAGAAAAGTTCAGGAATTACCAAAGCTTCAACATCAGAAAAATAAGGTACATCGTCATCGCTCTGAGGTTCTTCCAGTTCTGATGTTGAAGGGTTAATTGCTGGCTCTGTAGCAGCCGCTCTGACAGAGCTTGATTCGCCAAATTGTGGCATCTTGATGAAAGTAGCAGGAGGGTGCCCCACCTGCCGCCAACAAATAAGCAGCTCTATAGGTATCATTCGGAAATGCTAAGAAGTTCAAGGAAGAAAGTATAGATAATATTTCAAGTTTTGATACCCCTCTAACTCTAGCAATATCCTCCTCTCGCACATCATCTTTAGATACTTCTGCATTTGCAGTAAATGATCTGCTTTGACATGCGACTCCAGCACCCTTCTTAGCATCACCAGGAAGTGCCGGCAAAGCAGTAGTACCAGACACCTTTACATGGGCAGTATTGACGGATGGCTGCACCGGGCGTGTTTCTCCAAAGATGTTTGGTGCAACCTTATTAGTCCATGCAAAAGATTTGACGGAATCTTTTCCACGAGTGAAGGAGTTAACTCTTTGTTCATTTTTAATACTAGCTGATGACAGGTCCATGGAACTTTGACCAATTGGTTGAGTTGCAGTCGAAGCAAATGATGTAGAAGGGTGGATAAGCAAGAAGATATCGTCATTACAAGGAATTTCCGTATCCTCAGTGTTCAGTGTACAATGCATATTCCCATCAGTAAGCTGTCTTATATCAGGATTTAATGATGATGCGGATGACAAATTAACTTCACAGTCAGATCTTACATCTTGCCTAAGCAGGGAGGAAGTGTTCACTTCTGATCCTAAAGGATTGAAATCATCAGGAACTGCAACATTTGCATTCGAATCATTAACTACTTCAGATTCACGGTTGTCTGAACCACCTTCTGGAATATCGCTAGGAGAATCTGGGAGGAGCTTAAGATTAGCTTTACACAAGTTGTCCGCTGAATCTTTCCCATCCACTTCCATCAAGAGGATATCATCCTCATTTGAAAGGTTCAAGAGTGAATCTGGGAGATCCGTGAATTCACCATCTGAGGTAGCTGATGAATCAATAAAATCAGTGCTACCAGTCCTGACCCCCACCATTGCTCCTGCAAAGACAAAATTATACATACATGAACACTTATCATAACTATTGCCATCACTAGGAAAAGACCTTGTTAACGGCTTATAACATATCTCCAATGCTAATCCTGCTACATTTTCCATTGTGTTCCAAAAAGGAAGAATGACTGAACAGATGGAAATTCCAGTGTATGAAATGAAGAGTTCTGACCTGAGTTTGGGGAGTGGGAATGCTGTCTGCTTCCAAATCCACAAAGACCCCTACAGATATTTTGATGGTTGTCACTTCTTGAGTGAAAGGTAGACAACTGTTTTCCTTCAGGACCACCAAAGATCTTTCTCTCGGGAGATAACTGTGATAGGCAGGGCCGCTTAACACCCAAGCACTTTTCAAAGTCAATGGAATTGTCTTTAAGAACATCAGGAATTTCTCTGTCTTCCATATCAGGCTGAAAAGAATTCCTCCTCTCTTCTCTTAATGATGAAGCGGAAAACTCTTCCAAAAACCTACTTTCTCTTAGAACTCCATCTGGACTATTATTGTCTACTGAAATTGAACACCTACTGTTATAGGCTATACGGGAATTCGCAATGGCAGATGTGACAGGCATGTCTTCAAGTGCTTCTGGGAAAGCATTGCGCAAGATATCCAGATCTGATTCTTGAAGCCCAAGGTCATCTGAGATACAATTCCCAAGCATATAGTTCCCATCACGAGACTGAGCATCAATTCTAACATGCTGCCTAAAATCAGTTCCATGTCCATTGCATTCATGTACATTTGGCTCATCCAGAAAGCCTAGATCTGTGGAGTTGAAAAATTCACTTCGAAATTTCTTCCGCATCGCATAGTATTGTTTACGAATGCTGTCTACTTTCCTCTTTCCAACAACATCTTTGCTTCCTTTAAAATTATCAGATTTATTAAACTTTGACAATGGATTGATCCCTGAAAGTTCAAGCTCAACCATGCGAGCAGAAGCTGGAGCTGCAACATCAGAATCATACAGGAGAGAATGCCAACGGTCTTGCAGCTCTTGCAACGTGAATCTGCGGGAAAATCGTACTGCCCCTCTAGCAAGGGCTTCTAAGGATGCACCAGCCTGCCAGTATATACAAGGAAAAATGAACAAGTTTATTTAAAAATAAAACAACTGAGTAAGACTTGGCTATGAAGCAGCAAGTAGATTTAGAGTGCTGATAAAAAAAATATATGTGGAGTATTGTTCCAAGCAACAGTAGACGGTGAAAAGAGACGGACAAGTTCTTCAAGAGAAAATAACTGAAGCATTTCTATCCTCATCAATGTGAGCCAAGGTAAAGTAAGAACATATTAACTTTGTAAGATGCAACACAAAAATATTATTTTTTTTATAGGTAATAAACATTTCATAAATTCTTGCACTAAGCTAGTGCATCAGGCATAATTATGCAAACACAAAAATATAGTATTAAGAAATGAACCTTGGGCCTAACTCAACCCCAAAAGCTAGATCATGAGGAAAGGGTTTCCCAAGACCATATAAGGAGACCACAATCCATTTCCCTCACCAATGGGGACGCATAACTTATAGAAAGCAGATTCGGTTCAGGGAGGGACAACTAAAGAAATTCCACAGCTACAGGCCTTCAGTTCACAGGCTGAAAAAATGTCAATTCCTAGTAAAACAGTGAAGAGGGGCAATGAGACTCGAAGGTTATGGTCAAATCTAAGAACTGGAGTACTTAATAGCAATCATCGTTTAGCTATTAATAACAACTGACACATTAGTGCCTTTCGGGACATTGACTAAAAAAAGACGTACATTACCTGATGTAAAAATAAATATAAACGAAGAACTAGATCATTTTTATCCTTAAAACATCTCACAGTTGCAATCTGCTCGAAGCTAAAACTTCATCACGTAATATGCAACTACCTGAGCAACAAACATGTAAAATTCGCCGAATCTCTAGTATCATTTGTTAAACTCAGTATTCTCGTATTTAACCCCAATTTAACGAAAATTTTAAGAGCATGAATTTTTCATGTACCTCGCATTTCCAGCAAATTATCTACCTTAAAATCTAACTCTTCATGCCTTAGCATTTCTATATCATCACTATCAAGTCAATTTTCTAATGTTGAAATTGATTGAACTGGTTTAAACGCTGAAAATTACAATAGCACATATATGCCTAATGAAAAACAATAGGTCAGAAAATACATAAAATACAAAAGCGAAAATGATCACAAATTAATGCGGAAGTAGATAGCGTCGAGTCGAAGATTAAGTGTAACCTCGACGGCGTTCTTCAAGAGGAGGTCGTCTTCGGGAATCCAGGAAACGGGAACTGGAGCAGCACTTGCCATCTCCATCCTGTAAACCCTAGTCCCTAAAATTCAGCTTGATTCCAGAATTAGGAGAGGTACAATTATCATTCTCAATTCTGGTTTGAGAGAGGGGAAAACTGATTGCGGAAAGTGGATTGCGGAATATTGAACTCAGTGTGATGGTTCGGAATCGGAACTTTGGGTGAAAGTGAGAAACTGAGATTTTGGAAATGTTTTTATAGCTTTTTTGTTGTGAGAGCGATGTCACGACGCGGGTAACGTGCTCCACGGAATCCAGATATTTCCGTAATACTTTAACGGCCCTTTTGTTCTCGTTTTTCAATTTTCGAATCACTCGTACATTTTATGATTTTGAGGGCTTAGTTTAAAGTTGAATGATTTTTAATGAGTTACTACTCCCTTCGGTCCAAAATAAGTGATTTTTTGGTCTTTTTTTGTGGTCCAAAATAAGTGATTTTTTTAGATTTCAAGAATGAATTAATTATTTTTTTCCTACATTACCCTTGGAGTAAATAGTGTTGGAGTATGAGGGTGTTTGGATTGGCTTTTAAGCTGGTCAAATTAGCTTTTAAGCTCTTTTTAGCTTTTTTCAGTGTTTGGCAAAGTTAAAAAATCCTTAAAATAAGTTAAAAACTGCTTAAAACAAGCCAAAAGCAATAAGCTGGGCAATCCCAACTTACTGCTTTTTGGCTTAAAAGCTATTTCTGCTGAAAAGCTACTCTTTTTAAGCCAATCCAAACGGGCTCTATGTGTTAGGATTGTTTATATGAAGAGATAGTAAAGGTTAATATGGTCAATTTCATTGCTAATTAATGTTAAAAGGTGAATTTCTTATTCTGTGTGAAAACAACTAAAAAATCACTTATTTTGGACCGGAGGAAGTAACTACCAGTTTGTATTTTGGCTATTTACTGAGTGTTCGGTAAGCTTGCAAGTTGATTTGAGCATTTTTGGGCTTATTTATGCTTCGAAAGTGTAAATTAATAATTTTGTTATGAAATACATATTTATATGGATGTCCACTAATCAAATATAACTCCGACTACTCTTCTTCATTATGTAGATAATCCCACTACTTCTTACCATTATGGATGTAACTCTCACACCTCCATGATCTTCCCCCATGTTCTCAATAGTTAATACCATGTTTATGGAGTTCCTTTGTATTACCTATATCATCCTATAAATAGAGGGTTTGGACATCACATTGTATACACTTGAATACATAGAAGAAATAAGATTCTCTCCTCTCTTCCTTTCTACATTGTTGTCTATTTTATTGTTCTATATTGTTACTTTGAGTTAAGTTTCATAAGACGTTATCAGCACGAAGCTTTAATCAACCTAGAAGATATGAATGGTCGACAACCTTGAACCAATTTGGTTGAACCAATGGAAATATGGGCATTATTATGTATGCCATATTAATGTTTAGTTTGCCTCTATTGTCCAGGGAGTATTATTTTTCAAATTATATGATAAATTGTGTATTTAGCTTATGTTAAAATTTAAGATTTGTAGTTGCTTTGTTTAGAAAAAAACTAAGCTTTGATTTTAAGTTTTCATGCTCGTATGGCTGTATATGTCCACTAACTTTATTCCTAGTTCTAAAATTAATCTTATACAATTATAAAATCATGCTATCATTGATTTTCCATGATATTAAAGGATCTTTGTGAAACATTAAAAAGCATTCTGGTCATGTTATGTATTAACGAGGATTTTTAAGATCGATGGCCTAATCTAATTAGATGCAACATTTTTATGCTGATAATTGACAAAGTGATATCATTATATTTTACTAGCCTATTTTGACATCATCTGTATTAAAACAGAATATGCTAGCAATAGTTATTACTTAAGATTATTTGTTTTTTTAAGTTAAGTATATTTAGTTATGTGTTTCAATTCTTGTGTGCATTTTATTTAGTCATTATGCATTAGTTTGCAGTAATACATCACATAGTAATAACGCCACATGGTGACTCTCTTATTGACATGTTTATATGTAGGATACTAAAACACGAGTTTGTACTCTATCATATTTTTATTGATAATAGTTCTTATCATTTCTATTTGCTTATTTTTATGATAGATTTTACTATGTGGCTACATAAAATTATATTCCATTCCCTGATGTGAATCAGACCATTTGTGATAAACATTATATAAGGATAAGACGGTGGGTTCAAGTCCCAACGCACCATGAGGGTAAGACATCGGGTTTTGAGTCCTGATGATCCATGATTGTAAAAGTTGGGTTCGAGTCCCAACTCATTATGGCCTAACATGTCTTTATATGGGTCAGGCATTTGGTTTGAGTTCCAATGCACCATATGGATGACATAGTGATGACTAAAGAAAAATAATATATTTTTCATGGAAAAGCATGAATCTTGTCCCACTTGATTTGCACCATTCTTGAAGTGAATGTGGTAGCAATGCATAATAAGTAAATGAAGACAAGTGGTTGACCAATGAACATGCGCGTGCCATTGATCAAATAATAATAGTCATCATTATGGTAATTGTAAAAAATGAGAACAATAAGGGTTCTCGAAGTAATCCTTCAATAGGTGAAGGAAATATCTACCATCAAATTGGTATGAAAAATTTATAAAGCACGTCGCGACAATTATACTCCATTCTTTGAAGAAAATGTGACTTGTGCATTGAGAATGCAGATTCATTCCTGAAGGTGAATGTAACAATATGTGATAAAAGTAATGAATAAAGACGTGCAATGCATGAATGGATACACAACACAACTCACCTCTAAGGGAGGTTTGAGAGAAAGAGAGATAATGAATATTACTGTGTGATTACATGAATATGTCATTGGTCGCGTACATGTGGTACGCCAAAAATAATTTGACATGCCTTATAAAAAGTTATTAAAGGCACCAGTAAAGTAAGAAATAATTTTGCTTATGATGATTTTGACCATAACAATTATTATGATATGATTTTCTGACATTCACCATATGGATGGTGTGACAAAAGATCTTGTGGTACAAAATCAATTAAGAGCTCCGGAAGAGCTAATTTGTTACTACCCGGATGAATAAAATTGTTCATGACATTGATATTGCAGTAAGTCTCAAAAGAAACTTTTTGAGTTTCAAATGTATTAGCCAAAGTGGTTGGCATATTGAGACTATAAATGAAAGGAAGATTGATTATCTTCATATTACTAAAACATACCGGGTAAATATGAAAAGTTACCCAACTTTTCTTCTATTTGTACTACAGATGTATAAGCATGATGATAGAATCACATGCCATAAGTAAACTAGAGGTTTATTGAAACAAATATTAGTTGGCATGACCGGTTGACCATCCCGGTTCAATTATGATGAGAAAATTGATTGAGAATTCACATTGGCATATATTAAAGAAATAGAAGATTCTTTAAGAATTCTCTTGTGATGTTTTTTTTTCTCATGATATACCAGTTAAGGTTGGGATTGAATCCCTTGATATCTGGAACGAATAAAAGGTGATATATATGTATGGGCCCAATCACCTGCCATGTGGACCGTTTACTATTATATGATTTTAATAGATGCATCTATTGTATGGTCACATGTGCGTTTGTTATCAACTTGCACCTTGGTTTTTTCAAGGTTGTTTGCTCAAATTATTAGAGCACAGTTCCAGAATATATATTATGATAATTTATCTTGATAATGCCGGTTTAAATCCAAGTTGGTTTAGCAGAAATTGTGTGCCTCCAATTATAGCTAAGCCATTGGTTATGAGACAAATTCGCAAATGAAAATTTGGTATGAGGTATATTATTTAATATACAACAGCACTTGTACGCATCTAGCCAACAGTTATGATAAATTCTTCCCATCAAAATTGCTTCACGGTCAGGAACCAAATATCCCATCTAGAATATGGATGTGCTATATGATTTAATTGTGCTGCCAAATGCACGAAGATGGGTCCCAAAGAGGTTGGAAAATGTGTTGGTGATCCCGACATTTAGGGGGAGAAAATGGGCAGCTGAAAAAGTGATACGTGAAATAAATTATTATGAATACATCTAGATCCTTGTACAAGAAAATGTGAACTTGAAGTTAAAGTGATAATTCGTTTCTAAAATATTTCCAGGCACATTGCTGACCCAAAGCTAAATGTCATATTCCAGCTGCTAATGCTCCAAATAGAATAACGTCCCATGATGGATAGAGTTTATGGCACGCATGAAGCATAATAGACTAATCGGTTCCAAAAGATAAAACCTTGAAGAAGGAGAGGAGCAAATGTTTCAAGATGGTCATAATAAGGAGGCAAGTGCTTTATAAGAGCACCATGACATAACATTTTATAAGACCTTATGGGAGAGGCTCAGGTACCTGAAAATAATGAGATCTCGATAAGTTATGTCTTTATTATGCGATGATGGAACCGATGTAAAATGATCGTCGACGATGTTGTTAATATAATGTAGCGCTCAATATTAATAATATTGACGAGGATCTTGAGCTCAAATCTGTCATGGAATTTGGACAGACAAATGATTGGCCAAATGAAAAATATACAATGAAAATTGACTTCATCTGAAAAATATGAAGTTGGAGCGACTAGTCCCAACAAATGAAAGTATAAAGGCTATATGGAGATATTGAAATATGACTAGTATTATATTGCAAAAAGAATCCTTGATATAGATTTGTTTATTCTAACAAATATTGTCAAGGTTTTGTTGTTTATGCAAATGCATGCATTTATTGAAGTCCGTTCTTCAAACAATCTATTTGTATGGAGGAATTGTCATATTATCATTTCACAAGATGTGTGACTTTTCTTTGAAGAGAAGATTCCAATAATAATGAAGAAGATGATGTTTGCTTATCTCAATTGAAAGAAGAATATTGAAGGAGACTGAATAAATCATATATTTCATCAAAGTTCTTTGTCAGACACGATCTTCAACAGAATGATGAAATAGATATTCAAGAAATTCCTTCAAGTGATAATTTGGCGGAATAATTCACGAAGGCATTGCCGATCTCAATATTAGAGAAGTTGTTATACAAGCTTGGAATTCGGCGTCTCTGAGAAATAAAGTGATATTTTCATCAGGGGAGGCAAATACGCGTTGTACTCTTTTTTCCTTAGCTAAGGTTTTATCCCACTGGGTTTTCCTGGCAAGGTTTTTAATGAGGCAGCAAGTAATGCGTATTACAAGATATGTGTACTCTTTTTCCTTCACTAAGATTTTTTCCTCCATGGTTTTTTCTTAGTAAGGTTTTAACGAGGCACATTATCTATGGACATCCAAGGGGGAGTGTTATGAAATACATATTTATATGGATGTCCACTAATCAAATATAACTCTGACTACTTTTCTCCATTATGTAGATAACCCCCACTACTTCTTACCATTATGGATGTAACTCCCACACCTCCATGATCTTCCCCCATGTTCTCAATAGTTAATACCATGTTTATGGAGTCCCTTTGTATTACCTATATCATCCTATAAATAGAGGGTTTGGGCATCACATTGTATACACTTGAATACATAGAAGAAATAAGATTATCTCCTCTCTTCCTTTCTACATTGTTGTCTATTTTATTGTTCTATATTGTTACTTTGAGCTAAGTTTCATAACAAATTTATCATTTTACCACTTTTAAGTTGACTAAATATTTCTTCCTAATAAATATAGCATTTTATTCAAACCTTATGACAAATGATACTTTCTTTTTCGATTTCATACTTATTTCAGCTGATTGAAAATTTAGTATGTAGTTAATAAAGATGTCCAATCAATCTTTTAATAATTTTGTAATGTGATGAAAGCATCTATAACATTTGAAGTGCCCGTTTGGACATAAAATTTGATGAAAGATTTTTCCAAAAAAATTTCACCTTTTTCGAAATCAGCGTTTGTTCATAAAATTTTCAATTTTCACTTGAAGATGCAATTTGGAAATTTTCGAAAATTTGAAAAACTACAAAAGGCTGTTTTCCAAAATTTTCACTCAAATTACTCACAAAACTTCAAAAACAACCCAAACTGAAATTATGTCCAAAACACAACTCTAAATTTCAATTACCATTTTCACTTGAAAAAATATTTCACCATTTTTTCGACTTTTACAATTCTTATATCCAAAAGCCTACTAAAACTCCAGTTATACTTAGTTTTCGAACTTTTGAATGGAAATTACAACTCATACTTTCAAACACAATTGTGTTCTAAAACTAATTGGAAAATCAAAAGAACAATTTAATGACGATTTGTCGTCTTCCTAATAGCATCCAAGTATCCAACAGATTTAAGCAAAAGCATATTCGGTGATTTTTTCACTATGCCATTTCAAACGAAAGCTGGCTTGTGATACCTTTATCACTGCAAAATCCCAATTCAGATTTTCCCCTCAAGTAAAATGTGGATTACACTCAATCAAGGTTAAGCCATAACCTAAAGAGAAAATGTACAAGTCACAAGCAAGCTACACTTTGGATATTAGCTTTGGGTCGTGGGTCGTCCTTGTGGACCGATTCAGCCCGTTTAAAAGAGATAAATCTAAAAGAGGTTACCTAGAAAAGTTAAAATTACCGCACATTATAATAAGCGGGAGACATGCAAATAATTTTTGTGAACGGTTTTTTTTCTTTCTCTTGAAACTTCCGGCCTTTATAATTCTCTTCCAACAAAGAATAAAAATGTGCAATTCTCCCAAAGAGAAACACATAGTAAGAACACGAGGCATCTAGTTTGTGAGTTAGAACTTTGGTTCCAAGAGAGGCAAAGTAGACTTGGGACAATTAACTTGGCAGCAATTACAATGATTTTCACTGCACATAACAATGTACACAATTCGCTATTTTTGCTCCGTAATTTATTTCTTTCACTACACAAAGACTGCCGCCATTTCTATCGGCACAAAGCTTACTCCCGGCAGTAAATTGAAATAACAAGTAAAATTTAACGATTCCTATAATCCAGAATAATGCTGATACAGATCTTAAATTAAGTTTTACAGCTTCTAACCAATAAGCATCAACAAAATATTAAGAATTAGACTTACAAATGAGATGTGTTGCAATTGCATAACATTCTAAAAAGAACAAACTATGGGTGTGTTTGGTATGACGGAAATCATTTTCCGAAAAATATTTTTCCATTTTCCACTGTTTGGTTGCACAAATAGTTTGAAAAATATTTTTCAAGATATCACATTTTTGTATTTTTAATTTTTAATTTTTTCGTTTTTCTGCACCCCCTCCTCCCCGCAATATTTTTTTTATTTTTTTATTTTATATTTCAGTTCTGGGTTCATTTTTCAGTTTACAAATCGAATTTAGAAGTTTATGAAATTTGTGAGTTCGGAAGGTTGTTGGTTCGAAAGTTTATGGATTCATGTTTATTGTATCTAAATTATTTATGAATACTCTCAAAAAGTTATTTTCCTTAATTTACGTACCAAACACCGGAAAATGAATAAGATTACTACTTCTTTTCTTGGAAAATATTTTCCGTTATACCAAAACACCCTATATGTGTAGATTTTCTAACAATAAAGTAAAAATTAACATCGCAGAATTGAACATTCATTCAAGATATATCATAATTCATCTTCTTAATTTGGCATCACACATAGTGGAGTCGAAACTCCTAACTAGAATACTAAAGTGCTATAGACAATTAGGAGAGCAATCAAATCCAGGCTCAACGCAAAACCTAATTAGATAAAGTAGTCGTTGCAGCTTGGAATAGTTAACTTTTTTTGAGTAATAACATATTATTTGGGAAGTTAGTTGGAATAATTGTAATATCCAACATTAATAGGTTAATTAACCCCATTGCTAAATGGCTGCCTTCAAGCAAGGCGTAGATTACGAGAACCATATTCTCCTCCATTTTGAAGATTGGGATGCAACGATTGTAGGCGAAAAGCATAGAGGTTGTGTACTCCATTGGCAAATGCCATAGCTGAGTTGTACTGTCCCTCATTTTCCACTACACCATACTTTGGATCTTCACTTTTTGTTTCCTTAATTTGATGAACCAATTAACTTTTTCGTGTTAATTAACAATCCAATAAATCAATTAAAAAAAAATAAACATATCTATTTAAAAAGATACTTACCAAATCAAGCACGAGGTTTCCATGTTGCTCTTCTAAGTTCTTCACCTATTTTTAATCACATAAAAAATCCGTTGCACTTTGTAATATATCCCCAAGCCAAATGAAAGGAAAGAAATTCAAATCAAAGATAAACTGACCTTCTTCCTGAAGGTATCTGTTTGAGTCTTGATCACGTGGTACTGCATGTAATGTAATTCATAGAAACACTTATAGTTAAGTACGTATATAATACATGTGGAAAAAGAATTTTAATTTTGTTTGCTGACAATGTAAAAATAATTACACTAAATGTAATCTGACTTACTCCTGATATGTCTTCCATCTTTTTGGATTTCAAACTCATACATAATGTATTCTTAAGTGGTTTGACTGTCTACATATTTTTACGAGAGAATTACGGCCCTTGTCACTTGGCCAAACAGCCCAACCGAAAATGACCCAGATTTGAAACTCTTACCCTATTTAGCCCATATTATACATAACTTGAAAGAAACTTTTCAGCCTTTAGCCCATTATTAAAGACACACTTTTAGGGTTTTTATTATTTTCTTCTTTCTTCATTCCAACACACCAAATTCTCTCACCGCCTCTCGCTTCTTTCTTTCTCACCCACATAGATCCATCATCCTCTCTTAACCTAGCCCCCGCTATTCCCCCTCCCCTACCCCCTACGCAGTTCTGCCATCAATGGCTCGAAGAAGGCTCTGGCTCCTACTCCGTCGTCCATGGTGGAAAGCAGAAGAATATTAAAGATTTTTGAAAGAAAAAATGAAAATACACACAGATCTGAAAATAAATAGCTCTCAAACTTGATTTGCACAAAAAAATAACCACTAATTTGGAAGATTTTGAAGTTTGAAGTACTGGTCATTATTATTATGACCTTGAAGTCTCGAATCTAAAATTGGGTGTATCTAATCTGTGCGTTGAATTCCGAATTCGTTGGCGCAAAATTGTTAACCTATTGACGAGTTGAATCATCCAATACCTTCTACTACAACTCGAGGCTTGGATAAAAAATTATAACTATGTAGCAGTTTGTATCAACACTGTATAATAGTGTATAATTGTGTATATGTATATACAAACACCTCTTATACACTATTATACATGTTTATACAAGTTAATACATTATTTACAGTAAGTGTAGTGTTGGACATTCTATGTGTTCTAGTGTAAATATTGTATAAGTGGTGTTTATATACACTTATACAATATTGTATAATTGTGTATATTTGTGTATAATGTTGTATAACTATATATTTTTTCAGTTTATAAGGATGTATATACATTGTCAGTGTGTAAGAGGTCTCTACGGAAGTTTGACACTTTATTCTTCTTTTTCGTTTATGTGTTGTATGAAAAAGATTTTGTGCGCGTTGGAGGGATTCTACAATTCATTACCAAGTTTTTATTTTTCTTTTATTCTGTTGGATTGCTTCAGCAATTGCACATAAAAGTGTTTGAATTTCTTACCTTCAGATAATATGTATTATTCAGGATTTTTGAGTTGCGTTGTGGCTGATTTGCATTTTTTATCAAATGCTTAATAATCAAAGGAAATCAAGAGAATGAAAACAACTGGTTGTATAAAGAGGGAGCAATAACCGTAGTTGATTGTGTGAAATAAGCTATCTTTCAGGAATTAGCCTATTAATTTTGGGCTATAGATTTGCAAAGTGGTATCTAGGCTATTATGTTGCAAGTCAGGTGTGTGAGTTGTATTTATGTGAAATTATCCCTTTTTTAAACTTTCTATAAAAATTTACACTTGTAGGAAAAAGAAAATATATCATGGCCCCATGCAAGGGGAGGTGCCATGGTGCATGTTATTTGCCGATGACATAGTGCTGATTGATGAGATGAGGAGCGGGGTCAAAGCGAGGCTGGAGGTCTGGAGGCAGACCCTAGAGTCTAAGGGTTTCAAGTTGAGCAGGACCAAAACGGAATACTTGGAATGTAAGTTCAGTGGCGAGACTCATGAGGCGGATGTGGATGTGAAGCTTGATACCCAAGTCATCCCGAGGAGGGGTAGTTTCAAGTATCTCGGGTCTATAATCTAGGGTAAAGGGGAGATTGAAGATGAGGTCTCCCACCGTATCGGTGCGGAGTGGATGAAATGGAGGCTCGCAGCTGGTGTTTTGTGTGATAAGAAGGTGCCACCAAGACTCAAGTGTAAGTTTTACAGAGTGGTGGTTAGACCTACTATGTTGTATGGGGCTGAGTGTTGGCCAGTCAAGAACTCCCATGTTCAGAGGATGAAAGTAGCAGAAATGACGATGCTGAGATGGATATGTGGGCATACCCGGAGAGATAAGATTAGGAACGAAGTTATTCGGGACAAAGTGGGAGTGGCTCCCGTGGAGGACAAGATGAGGGAGTTGAGGTTGAGATGGTTCGGGCACGTGGAGAGGAGGAGTACGGAAGCCCCTGTTAGGAGGTGTGAGAGGCTGGCCATGGCGGGTCTGAGAAGGGAGGACGGTCGAAGAAGTATTGGGGAGAGGTGATTAGGCAAGATATGACGCTACTTCAGCTCACTGAGGACATGATCTAGGATAGAAGGGTGTGGAGGTCAAAGATTAGGGTAGTTGGCTAGTAGGTAGTCGAGAGTTCCTCATTCTTTTTTAGTAGTATTAGTAGCTCCCTTGGTTTTTTTTTTCGTTCGCTTTGTATATCGTATGTTCCAGTTTGCTATTGTTTGATGCTATTCTCTGTTATGGTTTCGTTGTTGTTGTTGTTGTTGTTATTATAGTTGTCTTTCTCCCCTTTTCCTTGTCGTCCTTCGTCCCTCTATCTTTTCTTTCTTCTTCCTCTTTCTCCTTCGTCTTCTTCCTTTCTCTCTTTTCACCTTTTCTTGAGCCGAGGGTCTATTGGAAACAGTCTCTCTACCTCGCCAGGTAGGGGTAAGGTCTGCGTACACACTACCCTCCCCAGACCCCACTTGTGGGATTATACTGGGTATGTTGTTGTTGTTGTATTTATTTATTTTTTAACTAGGACCAAAATGCTATGCCTGTTTTTTTCATTTTTACATTACACTGTGAATTGGCCGGATCTGCATTTGGCAGAAGAGCACAACTCAATCACAGGAGGACATGTTTAAAGGATTACTTCTTAAGTTGTGAGTAATACTTTTTTTTCTTTTCAAAATGAATTTGTATGGGTCAGAATCCGACCCCACGATAATTAACGAAGCTAATCCCGTCTTAAGCTAATTCATGATTAATTAGTGGTAGGACCACTCAGAATTAACGATATTCAACCCTCATCTGATTCGATCAACAAGGCCACGACCCATCCGTCATCAAGAAGGCAAAACCCCAACGTGGTCACGGCCACTTATTGCCAGCTCACGAAGCTCACAGCTATAAATACCAAGAGAGGGAACCATATTAAGGGGGGCTCCTTCTTGGTGACTATCCAGAAAGAAGAGAAAAAACACAATGAGACCCATATTATGAGAAATCACAACACCATTGTAAGGCTCTGAACCTCTCCATGGAGAGGCAGGCCAAATCTACATTACCAATAAAGGATTTTTATGTTTCTCCTCCCAACTCTGAGTACTTATTTTCGTTTCCTTCATTTGGTCCAATGAATTATTACGTTTTGCTATGATTTTCCCGTGGTTTAATTAAATTATTTTATACTCATAAGATATGTGATAACTTTTGAGCAAACAATTTGGCGCCGTCTGTAGGGATTTCCTAGCAAAACAAAAGCAACCTAGCTCAAACAAACCAAAGCAACATGTCGGACAAGGGGAACTCGAAGATTTCAAATCAAGATCCAAGTCCTCTCTCTCTCTCTCTAATCTCGGATAGTGCAAAGAAGAAGAAGAAGCCCCTCCTAAGGGAAGATCTCTGTAAGGCATCTTCCGCATCCCTGATGCGAGCTCCGGCCAGAAACCGGCACGGAGATATCTCGAGCCGAGAGTCGCCTCAAGACGGCCTATATACCCTGGTTGGGAAGACAACGGGTAAGCCGCTCAAGGTCTCGAATCAAAACCGAGCTTCAGCAATCGATACCCACAATATTGGACTCAGGCTATGCGCCTTCGCCATCAAAATTGGCAAAGTCCAACAACAGTTGAACTGGGACTCAGGCTATGCGCCTTCGCCATCAAAATTGACAAAGTTCAACAATAGTTGAACTGGGACTCAGGCTATGCGCCTTCGCCATTAAATCAAGGCTATGCGCCTTCGCCATTAAATCAAGGCTATGCGCCTTCGCCAATAAGTTCAACTACGGTTGAACTGGGACTCAGGCTATGCGCCTTCGCCATTAAATCAAGGCTATGCGCCTTCGCCAATAAGTTCAACTACGGTTGAACTAGGACTCAGGCTATGCGCCTTCGCCAGTAAATCAAGGCTATGCGCCTTCGCCAAGAAGTTCAACTACGGTTAAACCAAGACTCAGGCTATGCGCCTTCGCCATCAAAATTGGCAAAGTTCAACAACAGTTGAACTGGGACTCAGGCTATGCGCCTTCGCCATCAAAATTGGCAAAGTTCAACAACAGTTGAACTGGGACTTAGGCTATGCGCCTTCACCATCAAAATTGACAAAGTTCAACAATAGTTGAACTGGGACTCAGGCTATGCGCCTTCGCCATTAAATCAAGGCTATGCGCCTTCGCCAATAAGTTCAACTACGGTTGAATCAAGACTCAGGCTATGCGCATTCGCCAGTAAATCAAGGCTATGCGCCTTCGCCAAGAAGTTCAACTACGGTTAAACCAAGACTCAGGCTATGCGCCTTCGTCATCAAATCAAGGCTATGCGCCTTCGCCAATAAGTTCAACTACGGTTGAACCAAGACTCAGGCTATACGCCTTCGCCGTTAAATCAAGCCTATGCGCCTTCGCTAGTAAGTTTAGCTACGATCGAACCAAGACTCAGGCTACGCGCCTTCACCATCAAATCCAACGAGTTCGACCTCGCTTGAACCATAAGGCTAGACGCCTTCTTCCTCAAATCTAACAAGTTCAACCACAGTTGAACCAGGACTCGGACCAAGCGCCTTCATCATTGAACTCAGCAAAACCCAACCTCCAACGAATCGAGGCGCAGGTCAGGCACCCTCGCCATTCAAGTAAGTATTCCCAGCTCAAACTAAAATTAGGAACACGTAAAGTCCGGCCCCGGTCAAACTACAAGGCCGCATTTTTTATCATCACGGTCGGTAGTTCGACCGCGCCCAAACTGGGACTAAGGCTAAAGGCTAAGTGCCGCTATCGCCAAGCAATGGCTCCGACTCACTCACCCCGAGTCGAAGAAGAAAAGTCGTCAACAATCAAAAACTAACATGCCTACCATAGTCAAACTCAAAGGTAAATCACCCCTTCGAACGCATGCAAAGAAAAATCTAAAGGGGAAAAAGGGGAGGTACAAAACAGATACAAGGCAAATAACGGAAAGGAGATCTCATTTATCCACGAAATTAATTGCGGGTAATCCCCGCTTACACCCGGCCAAGGCCGATCAATACAAGGAAAGAGAAAAGAAAAACAAGAAACACCTAAACGCCAAACGGCGAACAAGACAAGAAAAAATGCATAACATCTTTTTACTCGGCGCCATCCACGCCACCATCTGCACCAGCGTCAACCTCTGGCGTCGCCGCGTCAAAACCACAGTCGGTACGGGCCTCACGAGCCTTTTGACGCGCTCCCTCGAAAGAAGCTTCGGTCACGATGCCGGCCTCCCACAAATGCTTATATACATCACGTTGGGCCTCGGCAAAGACCCAAAGTTCGCGAGCCTGGCTGGAAGAAGCGGCTTGGTCCCGTAGGCGCTGATTCCCGGTCCGCCATGACTTGGGCGTCCTGCTCATAGACACCGATCCGCTCCTCGAGACTCGCTTCTCTAAAGGCCGCAGAAGCCCTCTCCAACGCCCGTTGGGACTCGTGCACGCGGATAGCTTCCTTCAACGCCCCAGCCCTCGCCGAGGCATCCCTCGCCTGAAGCTTCAATACCGCGACTTCACCCTCCAATGCAGTCACTTTCCCGCTCCATGCCGCAGCGGCCTCCGCCGCCTTAGTCTGGCCCTGGCGCTCACACTCAGCTGCAGCCCTCCTCCCCGCCTCGAGCTCCTCATCCTTCCGACGGAGCTGCTCCTCGAGAGCACTCGCTCTGCCAAGCGCTTGCTGCATCTGAAGCTCCCGCCTCGCCAGTTCCTCGACCAAGGTCTGACTACGGGGATCATTCCTCAAGCGCACGCGCATCTCTCGGCACCGATCTCGGTAGCGGCGGTACTTCTCCAGCGCCCGCAAAAATATCCCCGAGCGGACGTTGGCTCGACGGATGCTCTCCACCTCCAACAAATAAGACTGCAAAGCAAAGACAACGATTAAGATAAAGAACAAACTAAGACGAAGAAGAAGCGAACCGACGTTATATTACATACCCTCAAGCCCATCACGGCCACTTCATTCATCAGTCCGACATTCGAAACGCCCCTCAACGACGCATTCTCGGCCTCCGAGCATAGCAGCTCGAACTGCGGCACCAAGCTTTCCCCTTGGAGCAATAAGTTCAACTCTGTGGGAACCTCGATGAAGCGAGATCGCCCCTCTGCGCGCACCACTAAATTGGTGAAGCCTTCCCGGAACATACGGACGTCGTCGGGGTCCAAGTCGGATTCGGACTCGTACTCATCTTCTACAGCATCCCTTCCTCCTTCCGCCACCAGCGAGGTGGAACCACCGGCCGTAGCCACCAAAGGAGTGCTTAACTCACCAACATTAGCAGCCGCTGAGGAACTACCTCCCGTCTCAGCGACTTGAACCACCAACTGAGTCGCCGAAGCGACAGTATCACCATGGCCTAAGCCAGCCGGGGCAACCCCCATTGTCTGTCCGCCCTCAAGGGCAGGCACCGCGACCGCACTCCTCTCCGCATCCGTCGGAGGAGAGTCCAAATTAATTACCACAGGAGGAGCCGGCGTGAACACGACCCTACGCCTTATCAATGGCCTCTGCTCCTCCCCATCTGATGACGATTTCGCTCTAGGGCGCACAACCCCTGATGGCCCCTCGTCCCGAAGTGCGGCCCGTGCTGGAGAAGGAACCGCTGAAGATTCAACTGATGCCGCCCTCGGTATTGGGCGCGACACCGGCGCCGCAGTAAGTCGAGCAATTGCACCCGGCCGACGGAAGGCCAATTGAGGGGCCCTGACGCGGCGTGCCCTCCCTGATCACAGAAAAACAAAGTTGATGAATAGAGTTGAAACAAAGCGGAACAGAAGAAGAAATCAATTTTTTACCTGCCACAGGCCTACGGCCATGCCTCTCCCAGAAAGACGCCCATGTGCGTATACCCACCGTATGGGGGAGCACGGCCTCAACCCACTCACGAATTCCAGCCAAGGGAGCCCGCGGCAACTTTTCGGCTACAAAATTGATACGAGTTAACGTTTATGAGCACAAGATGTAAGGAGGGGCAAAAAAAAGGGAATTCGACGATTAAGGAACTTACGTGCATGATTCCAAGCCTCTGGGAACCCAGTAGAGCACGCCACTAAATGTTCAGTCCTGATGTACAAGAAGTGCTTGAAAGGGCGAGGGTCGACCTCATCATCCAGTTTCACAGTCAGGCCCCTCGTCCTGCGAGGGCACGCTCGAATCATGGTACCACGAACTCTCTGTGGAGCGTAGAGGCTAAGCACATGCTGCAGCGTGACCTCCCTACCGGCCAGTTCTGCATATTTGATAAGCATTGCTAATAATTTGTAAAGAGAAGGAGCAAGCTGACCCGGGCATACCCCGTAATAACGACAGAAATCAACCACTAGCATTGGGAGCGGGAGCTTAAACCCCAACTTGAAGGGATAGACGTAAAAGACGCAGTATCCCCTGCGGTCGGTGTGGACCCTCTCCTCGCTTCTAGCGAGAACGACGTCAGCATAGCTGGGGATGACCCCCTGTCCCCGTAGTTGGGACATCCCAATCTCCCCCATTAACGGGGTTTCATCCACCTGATCCTCCCCACCATCGGCAGTGAAATCAGTCATCAGGCCTCCGGGCAGAGATACTATCTCGTCAACCGATGGAGCTTCATCGGTCTCCACCAGTTCTGCACCATCCATTGCCGGAGATGACCCTTCAGTCACCGGAGAGTTAACCGGAAGATCCGTCGGAAGAACGTTTTGGGGAGAACTGCCTGCCATTGTTGATTCAATAACGAGAAAGAAACAAAGTTTGAGGGACAAAGACGGAAGTTATATCAATCGAAGAACAAAGATGAAGGTGAATTAGCAGGAAGAAAAGCTTCTTCAGAATCTCTCAGACAAACAATGAGAATATAAAAAATGAATGGGTCAGCCCTTATTTATAAGCAACACAAGCGGCTTTCACAAGCCCCAATAGCCTTCATTAACTACATGACCAACCGCAAACCGATTCGGTTCTGCAGAAACGCGTGTCGTTATGACAGGCTCCGGCTTTTCCGTCACCAACCGGCGTCTCACCTACGAAACGGTTGCAACGACCCATGAACGCCGAGAAGATGTTCCGTGCGCCTTCAGAACGACGGACGTCGCCAAACACGTATCCAGCGTACCCCTACTCCCTTCGGGTTCACAACATATGACCCGTCCACCATGGTCGACGGTTATGCTCCCAAACAAACGTAAGGATCAGAGCACAACAAAGCTCGACCTCACTCGAATTAAGTTAAAGGGTCAAGCGCCCTCGCCAAGGACGAGAGTTCGACCTCGATCGAATGACGACTTGATATCACAATAACAAAATACTAACAATCTACAAGGCTAAGGGCCATCGCCAAAGGAAATTCGGCCTCGACCGAAGCGACGGTCGACCTCCCTATTCGAGTTTTTCAAACTACAGTCGATGAAATCCACTCATTGAGCTCGGCCAGGGCACGACCTCAATAAGCGGAGGGACTAACTGTATGGGTCAGAATCCAACCCCACGATAATTAACGAAGCTAATCCCGTCTTAAGCTAATTCATGATTAATTAGTGGTACGACCACTCAGAATTAACGATATTCAACCCTCATCTGATTCGATCAACAAGGCCACGATCCATCCGTCATCAAGAAGGCAAAACCCCAACGTGGTCACGGCTACTTATTGCCAGCTCACAGCTATAAATACCAAGAGAGGGAACCATATTAAGGGGGGTTCCTTCTTGGTCACTATCCAGAAAGAAGAGAAAAAACACAATGAGACCCATATTATGAGAAAGCAGAACACCATTGTAAGGCTCTGAACCTCTCCATGGAGAGGCAGGCCAAATCTACATTACCAATAAAGGATTTTAATGTTTCTCCTCCCAACTCTGAGTACTTATTTTCGTTTCCTTCATTTGGTCCAATGAATTATTACGTTTTGCTATGATTTTCCCGTGGTTTAATTAAATTGTTTTATACTCATAAGATATGTGATAACTTTTGAGCAAACAGAATTCATAATAATTTTTTAAAACTAATTCATTCAATTATATTCTTCATGAGTGATTTTTGCTTGAGAATGTTGAGCACTTATCCGTTATCGAGACTCAAAATAAAGTGAATTTTGACTAATATTACACCATTTCACATTTTGATAAAAGGTAACTGCTCGTGTAAGTCCATTTAGCTTCAGATATGGATCAAATCTATTCTTGATAAAGATAAGCAAGGCAGAGGCAGAGGCAGAGGCGGATGCAATATATTGACACCGGGTTCAACTGAATTCAGTAGCATATAATAATGCCTCCAAAATGCAAGAGTAAAGGTAAAAATCATAACCTTTCTTTCACGTATCTCAGCTAGAGATTCGGAGATGTTTTCCTGCAAGAGGCACAACTCCTGCAAATTGAGGCCGCTCATGTCTTCCCCTGTTCTCTGCCTATGAACGAACAGACAAGACCATCATTCATTTCATTATTACATACACGTTTTAAAGTTTTATGCATTACATAATCAGATCCGTTCGTTATAATTACAAGACGAAAAAAATTAGAAACATTAAGTAAAGTTTAGTCCTCATAACTAATTTGTTATCCTATATATGTTAAACTACACTAATAAGCAGTATAAAAAATCTTCACGCTATCAGTATATATAGCTTAAATCTTTATTCCAAAAGGTTATAATATTGATACAACCCATTAGTCATTCTTGAATTTCTCAAAAACAGAAAATACAAACCTGCTAATCAAAATCACACAAAAAATTATCGAACTACATATTACTCCTAGTACCATATGCATGCCTTACCTTATCTCTCTTCTTAGCTTGTTATTGATCTCTTTCAATCTCTTCAAGTTTTCTTGCATTTTCTGCACACATTGAAAGAACAAAGCGATTTTGCAGGTAAAATTACATGGTAAATCATTCCTAATATAGTACTAGCAGTCATTACGTTAAACCACATAATGGAAAAACTAGAGTTTAGGAAATTATTACCTCGTAGTGAGGGCTCCAAATATCAACCCCAAGTGTCCTCTGATATTGATCAATCATCTTTTTTTGCCTGATTAACACACAGAACAAGTTGGAAAGAAAGAAAGAAACAAAATATACTACGTTTCTTTTTTTGTGTGTAAAAGACATACGTAGTGTTGGGGCTGGTGTATTCATGGAATTTCCTGGTGCTGGAGAGCATGAGGAGTGAGATCTTAGCATCACAAAGAACAGTAAGCTCTTTAGCTTTCTTGATAATACCATTTCTTCTCTTGGAGTAAGTGACTTGCCTGTTTGTTGAATTCTCTATCTTCTTTATCTCAATCTTTCCACGACCCATGATCTCTTCTTCTCTTCTGTAATGAAAGAAACACAGAAAGTAGCTAGCCTCATGATCTGTCTGTCCTGTGATGAAGTTAAAGAAGAAACAGAAAACGAGAGTTAGTAGCGAAACTATATCGGGAAAAAGAAAGTTAAAGTGTAGTAGCTGCACTAGTAGGAGCTTTTGCTAATTTTGTGAAAGTCTTTTGTGGCTCTCATGATGACTTCTGTTTAACGTGTGATGTCCGGTTCTTTGACCATGACAACTCCCTGTTCAGCATTATGGCGTTTGTTTGGAGTTAGTAAACTTTAAGGTTGTAATTTCGGCTTTTTAAATTTTTTTATTTAAATAATGTATAAGGATTTTGTTATATTAAGCCGTCTTTCAAAAACAGTCTCTCTACCTTCACAAGGTAGGGGTAAGGACTACGTACTCGTTACGCCCCTAACTTAAAGTTGTGATGGCTTTAGAAGTGCTAGAGAACCAAACACAAGAATAAGAGATTATGTTATGCTATTATTTAGGTTCAGTAATTAGGTAAAAAAACAAAAAGATATTGCTTTTTAATATTACGAATAAGTACTAAATCAACAGAACAGTGACTAACCATCAAGCTTTGCCTCGACCATTCTCTGATACTGCCACATTCATTAGTTGACCGAGATCACGAATTTTGAGTTACAGCACTACATAATCACTGCCTCGAACTCTTCAGTTACATGCATGAAGTCCATGGTTTTGATTTAGAAAGGTCACACAGTGAAGTGATTCCTATAAACTGACATTGACGAGATAATGAAAAAGTATGCACTGCTCCCGGTACAGATTAATAAATAATCCAAACTGGTTCAAATAAGTAATTTTCAACCAAACGGCCTTCAAATTTCTCCAAATTTGCCCAAGAAGTTAAAGACCCGTTTGGCTATAGATTTTGTCAAAATATATTTGAGTTTTTTTGGCAAATAAATATTTGCTCATAAATTTTATCCATATTTTGACAAATTCCCAAAATCCAAAACCCAAATCCCAAAACCAGAGCTGGTTTTCGCCCAAAATATTAATATTATACTTTTTAAAAATTACCCCAAACTTTTGTATTTTATAAAAAAGCTCACCATTTATTATTTTGTAACAATCTTGCTTCGTCTTCTCGGTCATCTGATAGTGTATTATGTAATTCATTATGAAAATGATAATTTTGTACCAAATTTATTTATGTTCAGGACTATGGTTTGCAATAATATAATGAATGTTATTGATGAAGGTATTGTTGAGTATTTGTGATAGTTTTTAGAACTTGTGGGTATAAGTCATGTTTCATGTTTTTTCAGAAAAAAAGTGAAATATGTTTTGAAAACTAATGTCCAAACATTTTTTATCTTCAACAAACTTCACCCAAATCAAATTTTTCAAAACAAATTTAAAAATTTATGACCAAACGCTAGCTAATTATCGTTTACTGAAATATTTAGAAGTCATTGTGGTTTGGAAATATATAGTCGAAACCATAATCTGATATCAACATATATGAACAAATAGAAAAACCACCACTTTACAAATTTATATATATATATATGCTTTCGTTTGGCTATAGATTTATCATTATTTTCTCAAATAAAAATTGAAAACATTGTTTGTTTATGAAATATGATCATATTTTTGGGGAAACAATTTCAAAAATTTCCAAGTTACCAAAAACTGGTTTAGGGCAGTTTTTGGGTAAAATTTTTTCTTCCACTCACAAAACTTCAACTTTTCTTCAAATAAATGCAGACAATTTCAACTTTCAAAAATTATTTTTCAACACAATTTCAATTTTTTTTTTTTAAATTTCAATCAAATCTATATTGTTACGCTAACTATATATGTCAACCGCAAGACGTATATATACTACAATATCTCCACTTAGAGAATTTTTTGGTCTGGGAACTTAAAAGGAAAAACGTCATTTCCAACGTAAATTTATAGATAAATAATGATAAAGAAGGTAATATGTTATAAAACAATAAAAGAAGAAGAAGAGTATTACATAGAAAAGTAGAGAGAAAATTATTATTGATTGGGGATGAATTACAATGGAATAAAACTCTTCTATTTATAGGAGAAAAATAACTTAGCCACCACATAAAATCTCTCTAACATATAGACATTTACCCCACACTTAAACCATTGCTCGTCCTCGAGCAATCAAACTGCACTTCACATAGAGACGACCTTCTTATCGGACCACTTTCCTAACACATCATGCCAATAATATTTAAAACAGACTGAGCACCATATCATAACATCCTCGCATCAAGACTCAACTCAAAAGGACCACGCATTTTTCACATCCTGCTCACTTACTCTAACATAGAGGTCAAAGATTTCACCTTACCATCATAAATCATGTGCCCTCACACAAACAATAGAGAGTAGTTCCACACACAATAAAATTCAGGAACAAATAGGAACTCAAAATAGACAAAATTAACTCACTCTCAGAAATAAAATTCATGCGCCACAGAGAATGTATGATAGGCTTGCCCGTAGTGTAATACTTTACTAATTGAGTTCATTCAGTCAAGGATAAAGTAGGACTTAATTTGGCTGTAATGTAGGCTGCGAGACGGGCATGATAGATTTGGATATAGTGGCTACACCTCCCTAAGCACTTTAATACATATACATTAACAATTCAAACCCCACACTTGTGTTGAACCAAACACCAACCTTCATACATAATTGCATCAAGCTCCCAATATCTGTACGTACGAACAAGATGAGAACTACCACTAGCATGAAATCCATTTTTTTTTCTTTTCTAAGTTCTGATTTTTTTTTCTTTTCAAGCAAACTCGTTTTTTTCAATTCTTTACATGTGGCTCTCACCATTTTTTTCAACAGTGCACCTTTCTCCTCTTTCTAGAGTTTCACTCAAAAATTCGACCATACGTCACTTAGCTTTTACAAGCTCCTAAAAAATTCAAGTGCTCACGAGATGTAAAAGGTTCAAACAGATAGACAATTCAAATAAAGGGTCAAGCCTGTAGTGTGGTTGCCAAAAGATTAGGATTACAAGCTCAAAGGGGCTAACTAAGATACACATTCATTAGGTGGGCAAAAGCATATATGTGGCTCAACAAAGAAAATGACTATATCACTTCCTAGACTGAACAAAACTACTATTTTGCTTTACAAATACATCGGGCAAGTTCTAGACATCACAGACAAAATATCAACAAAAGCCTCACTCACACATTAGCACATAACTCACTTAGGATCGAATCTTTTCCGACTCTAGTCAAAGTAGTTAACAAAAGTCACAATCAACCAATTTAAGGCATTTATCTAAGAGTCAAGAGTTGAGCCTAGGAGTCACAGCTAAGACACTCACCACTCTTAAGGAACAACAAAGTCAAGAAAAGTTATCTCCATTTAGAACCATAGCACGAGACTTCATTAATCCCATAGAAAAAACTAAGTACACCCGGTTCAAGTAAAAACCCTTGGAAAAGAACCGCGACACAAAGAAAAACCAAGGGAAAATTGTTATACTACCTAAGAAAAAAATATTAAAAAAAAAAAAACAAAAGACATATTTTTGGATTAGCAGAATTTTTTTTATTTTGTTTGTATTTTTGTTCGACTTTAATCCCTCAAAAAGACAGTCGAGAAAATCCATCGTTGGGAAAAGTTAATTTTTTTTTCAACTAATACTAAAGGGAAAAAAAAAACACAATCATACATATACATATTTACACTCCCCACTCCACACTTTAAATTGTGGCATGTACCCATGACACACAAATAAAAAGCAAGAGGTAAGAGAAACTTCCCCGATTCATCTAGTCGGGGTCTGAATTGAAGTCGGGATCTCCTTTGCACGCCCGACCCAGTGCACACATCCATACTGAGAGCTTCTTTTCCACCTTCTTTGGGTACACCCCACACTTATCAGTTTTACTCTCTCCGAGTTGCTCCTTTAGGGACCCCCTTTCTCCTTCCATCTTGAAGATCAGCCTTTCATCTCCCACTCTGAGCATGAGTTGCCTTTCCTGAATATCAAGAATTGCTCTGCCCATAGCCAAGAAGGGTCTTCCTAAAATCAGAGGGACCTCCTTATTCTGCTCCATGTTCACCACAATAAAGTCCACTGGGAACACAAATTTGTCTACCCAAACTAGCACATCTTCCACTATTCCTTCAGATATGACTGTGGTCTGATCCGCCAGCTGCAAGGACACATGTATCAACCTGATTTCTCCAATATCTCCCTCTAATTTCCTGAAAATGGACAAAGACATAAGATTTATAGAAGCACTTGAATCACACAAATATTTTTGAAATTTAGTACTTCCTAATAAGCAAGGTATAGTAAAATTCCCTGGATCTCTGTATTTTTTAGGGAGCTTATTTTGCAAAATGGCACTACAATGCTCTGTCAGCTTGACAACCGATGTCTCTTCAACTTTCTGCTTCTTGAACAATATCTTCTTCATGAATTTAGCATAAGACGACATTTGTGAAAGCACCTCTATGAAAGGTATATGCACATGCACCTGCTTGAACACTTGTAGAAAGCGCTCGAATTGTTTGTCTAACTTCTCTCTTCTTTGCTTCTGGGAGAAAGGTAGAGCATGCATGTATTTACTCTCTTTAGTCTCATTATTTGTTGCATTATCATCTTCTTTTTTCTTGAGATCTAGTCTTCCCTTTCTTCTTCAGACCATCATCTACCATTACTTCACCTTCTTGAATGTTGCTATTTTTCTGCTCCTCCACAATCTCTACCTGTCCTTCAATCAACTCATGTTTTTGTTTAGCCTTGGGATCCTCCAATACGTGCCCACTCCTCAAAGACACTACATTTAATTTCTCTTTTGGATTTCTTTCAGTGCCCAACAGGGAGAGTTCCTGGAACCCTCTCAGACAATAGATTAGCTAGTTGCCCAACCTATCTTTCCAAGTTTTGAAAAGCCGTGCCCAGTTCTTTGATAGTTTCTCCATCTTCTCGTATAGCTGCGCTATGGGGGTCAAGCCTCTCATCTGTCTTAATAATAAAGGCCTTCATCAGATCTTCCAAGCTAGACTGATGAGACTATAGAGGCTGATATTGCTGTCTGTGCTGATTTTGAAAACCTTGAGCTCCTTGTCCCTGGGGTCTAGAGTTATTTTGGTGCCATGAGTTCAAGCTACCACTTGGTGAGTTCCAATAAAAGTTTGGGTGCCTCTGTCCCATAGAATTAAAATTGTTACCACTCTGGTAGTTGCCTCTGCCAAAGCTTCCCACATCATTTACCACTTCATATGTAGCTAAGTCCTGACACTAATGTGTTGGATGACCCATTCCACAGAAATCACAAACTCGTGATGGTTGGCTCTAGACCTTGGCTAAGGTCAACTTTCTTATCTCTTTGGCCATGGCGTCTAGCTAGGCTTGCATTACTGTGTTAGAATATACTTTATGAACCCTACCTGGTTTTCTTTTATCATTACTCTCAGTAGGCCACTGGTTAGCATCTTCAGGGAGCTCATCAAGAATTGCCACAATCTCCTCAGGAGTCTTTTTCATTAAATAACTTCTGACTGCAGTGTTCAGAGTTCGTCGTGAAGGAGATGTTAGTCCATCCCAAAATTCCCGGAGTTGCATCCACAATTCAATCTCATTATGCTGACACTTTCTCACTATCTCCTTGAATCTTTCCCAAGCCTCGAAAACTGTTTCAGTGTCCGTCTGACAGAAGTTGTGAATTTCTATGATGACCTAGCCGGTCATTTTGAGAGTATTAGCCCCGATACCTTATTTACGGCTTCTCCCGTATCTTTTCTGCTTATGTGTCTTGCCGGTAGGTAATTTTTTTGGTTTCGGAGTGATTTGGGACACTTAGTCCCTAAAATGGAAACTTAAGTTCTGGAATTTTGATCGTAGTTGGACCTGTGTGAAGACCACTCCAGAATGGAGTTTCGTCAGTTTCTTTAGCTTTGTTGGGTGATTTTGGACTTAGGAGCGTGTCCAGATTGTGAATTGGAGGTCTATAGCTGAATTAGACTTGAAATAGCAAAAGCTGAATTTTTGGGAAGTTTGACCGGGAGTGGACTTTTTGATATCAGGGTCGAATTCCGATTCGAAAAGTTGGAATAGGTCCGCAATGTCAATTATGACTTATGTGCAAAATTTGAGGTCAATCGGACCTGTTTTGATAGGTTCTGGCATCGGTTGTTGAAGTTTGAAGTATCAAGTTCATTAAGTTTGATTTGGAGTGCGATTCGTGTTTTCTAGCGTTGTTTGATATGATTTGAAGGTTCGACTAAGTTCTTGTGATGTTTTAGGACTTGTTGGTATGTTTGGTTGAGGTCCCGGGGGGCCTCGAGTGGATTCCGGATGGTTAACGGACTAGAATTGGACTTAGTGTTATAGCTGAAGCATCACCTATTGCTGGAGTCTGGTTTCCTTCTATGCGTTTGTGAAGATTCTCCCGCATTCGTGTAGAGGAAGTTGGAGTGATGCTGAAGTTAAGCCTTCGCGTTCGTGATGTATGTCCCGCGTTCGCGAAGCACGGTGACCTTTGGCCTACGCGTTCGCGATTGAGTCCTCGCGTTCGCGTAGAGAAAGGGACAAATGGTCACCAGGCAACTGGCTTACGCGAATGCGTAGAGGTGAACGCGTTGTCACTCACATTCGCGAAGGAGGAATTTCTTTTCAGTTTATTCAAAGCGAACGTGAGAGTGAGGCCGCGTTCACGAAGAAGGGATCACTGGGCAATTATAAACATTTCTAAACGAGAGTTTAGCCATTTTTATCAAAACTTGACATAGAGAGCTCGGATTTGGACGAGATTTTGAGGGATTTTCAGAGACATCGATTGGGTAATAATTTTTCACTTCTTTTTGGTTATATCCCACTAATCTATCATTAATTTCATCATTTAATCAAGGATTTGGGTTAAGAAAATTGAGGAAAAAGTGGGAAAGTTCTTCAACCAAATTTTTGGATTTTGATTGAGATTTTGACGTCGGATTTGAGTAATTTTGGTACGAGTGAACTCGTGGTTGAATGTGTGTTCTTATTTTGTGACTTTTACCGTGACGAGGGTCCGGGTCGAATTTTCGGGGCGATTTTCTAATTTATTGCTAAAGCATTGATTTCATTAATTAGATTGGTTCTTATAGTTATATTTATGCTATGTAATTGCTTTTGGCTAGATTTGGGCCATTCGGAGTCGAAAAATCATGGAAAAGGCATTCTTACTGATTGATTGAGCTTGGTTCGAGGTAAGTGGCTTGCCAAACCTTGTGTGGGGGGAATCCCCTTATGATTTGGTACTGTTGTGATACTACTGTGATATGTGAGCGCCGTGTACGCAAGGTGACGAGTGTGTACACGGGCTAATTGTTTTAAAATCCGGGTTTTACTGAATAGTAACCTGTTACATCTTAATTGAGTTATACCAGCATGTGTAGTTATCCTGTTTAGCCTAATATCGCATGTCTACATGTCTTAAATGCTTATTTGAAATCTGTGCAGCATGCTTAGTTGAATGCTTGTTTTTCCTTGATTCGTATCAATCTTAAATTGTAGAGTTCTTGCTGTTAAATGTTGTTTCCATATGTTTCGAGCTGTGTGTTTACTTTTGGGACTATGAGGCGGTACCTCTGGAGATCCCCTTGTGCATTTACTTTTGGGATTATGAGGCGGTACCTCGGGAGATCCCCTTGCATATTTACTTTTGGGAGTACGAGACGGTATCTCGGGAGATCCCCTTTTGAGCATTTACTTTTGGGACTATGAGACGGTATCTCAGGAGCGCCCCTGTTGTTTATTTCTATGTGTTGCATTGTTACTTTCTGTAGATTTCCCCTTGTTAGATTCTCAGTCTTTTCACATTATTATTTCTTCTATCGTACTTATTGTATATCAGTAGGGCCTTGACCTGACCTCGTCACTACTCTACCGAGGTTAGGCTTGGGACTTATTGGGTACCGTTGTGGTGTACTCTTGCTACTCTTCTGCACATATTTTGTGTACAGATCCAGGTACCTCCTACCAACCTCGCTATTAGTTGCATACTTGCTACCTGTCTTTACTTTTTGATTTTCCGCAAATTGTTAGGCTTACCTAGTCGTAGAGATTAGATGTCGCCATGTCATCTTACGGAGGGAGAAGTTGGATCGTGACAAGTTGGTATCAGAGCTCTAGGTTCATAGGGGTCGTGAGTCACAAGAAGGTTTAGTAGAGTCTCGCGGATCGGTACGGAGACGTCTGTACTTATTTTCGGGAGGCTATGGAACTGTTAGGAAAAATTTCACTTCTTTGATTCCTTGTCGTGCGAAATTTATACTTCGAAATTCTAAACTTCTGTCTTCTATTCTCTCATAGATGGTGAGGACACATACAGCCGGATAAGATGACCAGGCACCCCCGCCCCTGCTAGAGCTGCTAGAGGCTGGGGCCGGGGTAGAGGCCGAGTACATCCACGTGGTGCAGTCAGAGAGCCCGTACGAGCTACTACAGAGGAGCCACCAGTAGCTCCAGTCGGAGCGCATGCACCTGAGAAGCGTGTTACTGCACCAGCTCTTCAGGAGACTCTTGCACAGTTCCTGAACATGTTCGGTACTCTAGCTCAGGCAGAGTTGATTCCATTTGCTCATGCCACATCTCAGGCCGGGGGAGGATCACAGACTCCCGCCGCCCGCACCCCAAAGCAGCGGGTTCAGGTCAACTAGGTTCCAGAGGTCATACCAGTGCAGCTGGTAGCCCAGTTCCGCCCGAGGGTAGGGCAGCAGTTTCTGAGGAGGAGCGGCTCAGGCTCGAAAGGTACAAGAAGTACCACCCTCCTACTTTCAGTGGCTTAGCGTCAGAGGATGCCCAGGGTTTTCTTGAGGAATGCCACCGCATCCTTCGTACTATAGGCGTAGCGGGGACGAGTGGGGTTTTTTTCACTTCGTTCCAGCTTAGAGGAGCGCCCTATCAGTTGGTGGCTTGCTTATGAGTTGGGTAGTCTGGCTGAGGCAGCTTCACTTACAAGGACTCACTTCTAGGATGTGTTCTTGAGGGAGTATGTTCCCAAGAGTCTCATAGATACATGGCGCACAGAGTTTGAGGAGTTGCGCTGGGGTTCTATGACTGTGTATGCAGTTCGCTTCAGTAATTTGGCTAAGCATGCACCAACCTTGGTTGCTACAGTTTGAGAGAGGGTCCGTCGGTTTATAGAAGGGCTCAACCCCAGTATCAGGCTTAGCATGGCCCGGGAGTTGGAGATGGATATTGCATACCAACAGGTTGTGGGGATTGCTAGGAGAGTAGAGGGTTTGCTTGCCCGGGAGAGAGAGGAGAGGGAATCCAAGAGGTCTCGAGAGTTTGGCACTTATAGTGGTACTCATGCCCCAGCTACAGTTCATCATGGTGGGGGCTATGTGAGACGCCTTATTCATTCAGCACTTCTAGCCGCCAGCGGTTTTCCGGCCACTCCAAGATCCTAGGAGCCTTATTATGCACCGCCAGTGTCTAGTACACCTCCTGTACGGGGTGCTTTCACCGGTCAGTCCAGCCGACCTGGGCCGAGCCAGTCACAGCAGCCACGCCCTCCAACAGCTTGTTTTGAGTATGGCGACACTCGCCATATGGTTAGGGATTGCCCCAGACTTAGGAGGGGTGCACCTCTACAGGACTTCTCAGCCACCGCATGCTCCAGCGGGTGCCCAGGCTATGATTACAGCACCAGCTACCACTCAACCTGCTCAGCCAGCTCGAGGTGGAGTCGGGCAGGTAGAGGTCGCCCTAGAGGGGGAGGCTAAACCAGATATTATACCCTTCCTGCTCGTACAGAGGCAGTTGCTTCTGACTCTATCATTACAGGTATTGTTCCGGTCTGTCATAGAGATGCATCAGTTTTATTTTATCCAGGCTCAACTTATTCCTATGTGTCATCCTATTTAGCTCCGTATTTGGGCGTATGTCACGACCCTAAAACCGACCCGGTCGTGATGGCGCCTATCGTGAAACTAGGCCAGCCGACACAACTCCCGAATTTAACACTTTAATCAATAACAATCATTTTTAAGCCTTTAATTAATCAGATAATCTCATAATGTAAGTCTTAATGAACAGCGCGAAATAAATACACAAGCCCGACATCAGGGTGTCACAAGTCACGAGCATCTACTAAAGTTTGAATACAACTAAGAGTCTAAAATGTACTAAATACAGTCTAAGGAAGACAAAAGGGAGAAAAGCAGTGCTGCGAACGTCGGGCAGCTACCTTGCTAACTCCAATGACTCTGCCACTGAGTAATCAACACCCACTACCGGGTTCAGAAATATCTGAATCTGCACACAAGGTGCAGTGAGTAATGTGAGTATGCCAACTCAGTAAGTAATAAAAGTAAATGAAAGCTGAGCAGTAAGAAAACACTTAAGCCACGTCATAATGCTACAGCAAATACAGTAATTTCCAAGACAGTACATAAATCATTTATTTCGTAAATCAAACTCAGTTTCAGTAAAAATCCTTTCCTTTATAAAACATCTTCCGATGGTTTCAAACGAGTGATAAAAAAAATAGTGAGTAAAATGATAGAAACGTAAACAGCCCCTCGGGCAAAACATGTACCATAAACCGCCCCTCGGGCATAATATCAACCGAACCAGCCCCTCGGGCTACCTCATAATCACTCGTAATCAGCCCCTCGGGCATAACATGAATCAAGAACCGCCCCTCGGGCAACATAGATCAAGAACAGCCCCTCGGGCTTCAATATGAAACAACAACCACCCCTCGGGCTACAACACATCACTCACTCTGGGTACCCGCGCTCACTGGGGGTGTACAGACTCCGGGAGGGGACCCTTACGGCCCAAGCGTAATAACAAGCCATCTCGTGGCATAATCAAATAGGCTCTCGGCCTTATATCAATCACAAGCCACCTCGTGGCATAATAAATCAGGCCCCCGGCCTCTCATACATCACAAATCAGTACCACGTGCTGCGGCGCGTAGCCCGATGCCATGATATCCTCACAACACAAGCCCTCCGCCTCACTCAGTCAGATCTCACTCAAGCCCATCGGGCTGACAGTAAAACAAGTCTCGGCTCAAAATTATTTATGAAATCAAAAGGAGTGAATAAAATCGAGTTATGAAAACAGTAAGAACATAGCATGACTGAGTGTAAATATTTAACCAAAAAAGTGAGGAAAAACAGTAGTAAAAGCCCCCTAAGGGTCCAAACAATCGGCACAAGGCCCAAACACGGCATTCAGCCCCAAACACAATAATATTTTCCAAAATATAACAATATCAAATAGTTTTCAAGTAAAATACGCGACTTAATAGTCATACGGGATGGACCAAGTCACGATCCCCAACGGTGTACGATCCCACACTCGTTATCTAGCGTGTGTGTCACCTCAAAGTAGCACAACGATGTGAAATTCGGGGTTTCATACCCTTAGGACAGTATTTTACAATCATTACTTACCTCAATCCGGTCCAACTCTAGCCCGCGATGCCTTTGCCTCTCGAATCGGCCTCCGGATGCTCCAAATCTATCCAAAATAGATTTATACCATCAAAATATGCTAAGGGAAAAAAGCCCACTCGAAAATATCCAATTTATACCAAAAATCCCGAAATCGGTCCCACCCGACCCCCGGGCCCACGTCTCGGAATTCGATAAAATTTACATCAATAGACTCCTTATCTCCCCACGAGTTCATACATATCAAAAGTAGGGGTGTACATGGACCGGGTTGGTTCGATTTTTATCCAAACCAAACCAAACCAACTATATCGGTTTGGATTGGTTCGGATTTTTCAGGGTTTTCGGGTTTTTTGTTACTTAAATATTATTTCAATCTTACTTTGTTAAATTTTTGATAAGTAAATATATGTTTAGTAAAAATATAAAAAATTGACAAATATATTATCTATGAAAATATTCTTATGAGAGAATTTTCTTAGTAACACATAATAGTTATTTTTTTAGTCGTCTGTCAATAATGTTTCGTTGGTGTACACTTTAAGGTTAACCGAATTTAGTAATTAAACATGAAAAATCAATATGATACCTAAATAATAATAATCACTTCACATTCGAAAAAGATATAACAATTTAATAGATCTTAACATATGATATGAATATGGACGAACAAAGAGATTGACGCATTTCAGTAACACTTGATGAGAAAGGGATCATACAACCCATTATTTAAGGTTAATAAATATGGAGCACTTCATATACTATTAAATATTATATCCCGCAAGAGAATTCCAAATATTTCTAGATATTTTTTAAAGAAAATACTATATAAAATCTTAAAAATATATATAAAAATTATAAATTTATATGTCGGTTTGGTTCGGGTTTTTTTTACTCAATACCAAACCAAATCAAACCAAACCTAGTCGGGTTTTTTAATCGGTTTGGTTTGACTTTTCGGTTTGGTGCGATTTTCCGGTTCGGTTTGTACACCCCTAATCAAAAGTATTAAAATCTGACCACAAATGACCCCTCAAACCCTTGCTCAAGGGTCTCCAATCTCAAGCCCTAGTTTCCCTATTTTTAACCCTTAATTTCCATTAATTTTCAAGCCAAGTCAGTGAAATAACACCATAGAAACGAGTTTATGGTCCAAAAACCTTACCTCTATGAAATCCCTCTTCAAATAGCTCCCTCAAGCTCAAACCCGCATGAAAATGGCGAAGAATAACTCAGAAATCGCGAAGGAAAACCTTTTATACTTTCTGACCCAGGCTTTTCGCACCTGTGGTCCCATTACCGCTTCTGCGGTCCGAGACACCGCATCTGTGGTTTTCACTTAAACTCCAAGTTCCGCATCTGCGATCACATTCTCGCACCTGCGCTACCGCAAGTGCGCTTCCTTAGCCGCTTCTGCGGTTCCAGCTGATCTACTTCTTGGCCGCATCTGCGGCTGCCTTCCGCTTCTGCGGGCATCGCACCTGCGGCCTCGCAACCGCAGGTGCGGTTATGACAGCAACATAAGTGCTTCAACTTCCAAACTCAACTCCAAACTTTTCATCAATCATCCGAAATCACCCCGAGGCCCTCGGGACCTCAACCAAACAAGCCAACATATCCCATAACATCATTCCAACTTGTTCCAACCTTCGAAACACTCAAAACAACATCAAAACATCAAATCACCATCGGATTCAAGCCTATGAATTCTAAAACTTCCAAATTCTGAATTTCGATCAAAAAGTCTATCAAGATTTTGCACACACATCACAAATGACACAACGGACTTGCTCCAATTTCCGGAATTCCATTCCGACCCCGATATCAAAACACTACCAACCGGAAAATGCCAAATTTTCAATTTTGCCAATTCAAGCCTAAACCTTCCACGGACTTCCAAAATACATTCCGATCACGCTCCTAAGTCCCAAATCATCTAACGGAGATAACCAATTCATAAAAATTCCAATCCGAGATCATATACTAACAAGTCAAAACTTGGTCAAACCTTTCAAATTTTAAGCTTCAAACTGAGAACTGCTCTTCCAAATTCATTCCGATTACCCTGAAAACCAAAACCGACGATTTACATAAGTCATAATACATCACACGGGGCTAGTCATGCCCGAGAACTGGCGAGCGAAGTGCAAAAGCTCAAAACGACCGGTACCGCGTCCCCTTTTTCCTTTCCATCGGGAATCGGGTTCATGACATTTGGGTATGGGACAACTCATTCCTTTTGGGAACGGGGTTTGCATTTTTTGAAGAGTTGCCACCTAATGATTTTGAGGTGCGTTAGGGCACCCATAAGGTTCATCTACAACTATGTTTGATAACCAGAGATAGGGTAAGGGCTTGAAATTATCCCAAGGGAAAGGTGTTAGGCACCCCTCAGGATCTACTAGTGTGGTTCCCGGCCAGATAGTTTTTTGTGAATTTATGCAATTAGCAAATAGACAAGTAGGGTTCAAATAATAGGGGATTTAAGTTCACGTACACATAAACGTAAGAAAATAATTAATTAAAAAGAAGCTAGGTTGTGAAAAGAGTTACAATCTAAGCATGCTTATGAATGTAAAGGGAGTGTCCTAGGCTTATTTGTAATATGGATCACATCAATGCAATACCCGATATGACACTCCTCAAAAGAGGGGTACACGTGGTATTAGCGCACCGGTCATCATATCCATATCTACCCTTTCCCGCCCGTGAAGGTAATTAAAGCGAGGGTTGGTCTCGACCCCTATTGCATGCTGTTACCCGTCCCTTCCTATCAGTCCCGGAGGAATTTAGGACTCCTATTCCTATAAGAAGGAGGTTCTAGGCAGACCCTCAGGTTTAAAGGCAAAAATATTAAAGCGACGTACAAAACATATAAGACTGCACTTAGGGGAGAAACATATAAGCAAGTAGAAGGCTCATGTATGCCTCCACAAATAATGCATAGAGATAGCATGACTCATGCACAACTAAGGTCTGAATTCAGAATCCTAAAGCAGGGTGTCTAAGTGATAACATCAGGACCAGATTTATTACATGACTCAGGAAAGAAGTCCGAATCAGGTTTGCCTACCGACTTTAACAGTTGATAACTAGACAAAGGCAGTTCCAGTTTTATTTAAGTAATTACCTAAGGCTTGCCTAGGCATAAAGCGATATGCAGTAGTTATTCAGAGTTATTAAGACAGTTGGAGATTATTTTACCCTAAGAACATGCTGTTCTAGTTGCAAAGATTGTTACCAATTTTATTCAGACACATCACAATGTGAAAATTATTACTTTACTACCTTTTCATGAATCAGTAATTAGCTAGGCGTTTTAAACAAAAATGCTAACAAGATCTTAGGACATGATATCTAATATGCACATGCAAAATGGCAGAGTCCCTAAGGCATGATTTCTAAATGTACACAATAGTTGCAGAATTGTTAAAATACGACTTCATGAGTAATAGTTTTTATGCCAATGTTGTTATTGTCCTAGGAGCAGGATTCCTAAGTGGTAAAACGTGGATCAGTGATGGATGAGATGCTGAAGCAGGAAACAAAGGTCCTAAGAGCATGATTTCTAATGCATAATTAGGAATATAACCCTAGTAACATGTTTTCTACCCTTTAACAACTATAGCATGCATATTTCCCCATCCCTTTTCACTAGCCATCCCCATACTTGTTTACAAGTTATTACAGACCATGTGATTGAATTACATAAGTGGAAATGAAAAAATAAGAAGCTACACTCTAGGAAGCCTGATTAGGACTTCCTCTCTGAGTTATGTAATAGACCACCTCAAATGCCAATATTGTTCATAGCTTTCCCTCATATCTAAGTGTGTTAGAGTTCCCTAAGGACCTCAAGGGATCACGGGCAGTGCTCACACCCAGATTTCATAGCCAAGACAGGGTAAGTGCAGTGTGGAAGGGCCAGCTTTCATGTGTCCAAGTTCAAAGGGAGCTCAAGGGTCCCAAGGCAAGGCTCACACAAAAGGGGCAGAACCTAGTATTCTAAGAGTACATGCGAGAGTGCTTGACACAGATTTAAAGGAGTTGAGTTGGAAAACAGTTTTGAAAACAGCATGTTTGAAGTGAGTTTGCAAAAGACAACAGAACAGTTGCTTAAGGAAAACAGTTTTTAAAAAAAGGAAGGGGATAGGGGTAACAACAACACATACAGAACAAGCTCAAATAGCAGTACAACTTCAGGAGTTTCAAACAGGGAAGTAGGGGTTGGGGACACAGAGGGTCCAAATTAGAAACACATAATTAGTCATGAATCAAGTACATTAGGAGACATGCTAGTTGAGGGACATAAACATGAACAAGTAAATATGTTGATTACATTTTTGAACAAAGGAGGGCAAAATTTTAAGCATGCTAAGTAAAGCAGTAAACAAGAAGTGCAATTTAACAGCACAGCCATTAAATTAGTGCAGAAAGAGACAAGGATTGACAAACAAGGGTACACATAGAGTTGAGTTTCAGAATTTAAACTAAGAACATACCAGTTGAAGAAGCAAAGTGCAGAAAAAGTAAAGCAATCAGTGTTCCACAGTCTAGCCTTGGCTTTCAGCCGGCTAGACAAAGCAGTATCACAAATAGTAGAGAAAGAAGAGAGAGTTTGAGTGTATATGTGTGTGCTGAACTAATTGTTCGTCCCTTGTTAATGAAAGACTTAGAGTATTTATAGCTTTGAAAATAAGTGGAAAGTAAGGTAACAAGTAAAGATTTAACACAAATATGGAAGTAATCACAATCAGAATCCCATTAATACAAGTACTCCCCTTTAAACAAGGAATTACAGCTTAACGGATACTAACAGGGATAACTTAAGGAAAGAAAAATCAGTTTGAGAAAGATTGATTCTTACCATATAAGGGGGTAGTAAAGGTATTAGAGTATATAATTGAGTCTAAGTACATAATATACTTAATAAGGGAATGGAATCAATCAACTTTAAACAAACGAGTAAAATTTAGGGGTTTATAAGAAAACCTTGCAATCAAACCGTAACTTAAGGAAATCAGGTTCAATCAAAAGGGGGGTCATGATTCTGCACTTCGACATATAAATAGGGAAGAAGGAACATGCGTATCAGACATGCAAGGTCAATCATATTGACAAAGAAGCAAAACTAGATGAACACAAACATTATAGAAGTGGCATTGAGTAGCTAAGGACTACTCGAAGCATGGTAATCAACAAAGTCAAGTAGTCATGGCTAACCGACATAGAACCAGAGTGAAAAACCAACTTTAACAGGTTAAAGATGATCAGGCAACATACAGAACAAGTAAAGAGAGTATTTAAAACTCATAGTAACAAGTAGAAGAAATCTTTAGGAAATTGGGGTTTTTAACAAAGTTGAGTTAAAAAGCGGTTAAGAAACTCAGAATCATTTCAAGCACAAACAAAGAAAAAGGATCTAACCATAAAAGAACCCAATCAAAACAGGCATATACATACAAAATAACAAGGGACAGCTCCAGGACCCGGATAAAACCAAAGAGGACTTAGGGTTTTCAACACGATGAACCAGGTAGAAAAAAACATTAAAACAAACCGTTTAAACATAGTAAATCAATAAGACACCACTGAAAATCAAGGAGGAAGTTTCTTTAAAGAGATCAAGAAAAACCCTAATCTTTGAAGAGTCACTTCGAAAAAATCAGAAAAAAACACCAAGAGGTTCATAACATACACAGATCTAAGACAAATCTGAAAGAAAATCGGAAAGTCTTTAAAGTTAGGGTTTCGGAGAACCCAGAAAAGTGAGAAAAACCTTTGAAAAGTTACCGATCTAGCCGGAAAAGTCGCAGATCTTACTCGAACGGCCATGGTGGCCGAAAATGGATGGAAACCATGGGAGCGAGTGAACCGTCTCTGGTTCACTTTTAGGGCTCAAAAATGATGACACATGTCAAGAGGAGCCATAAGGCTGGTAGGTGTAAGACCACCATGGAATTCAGCAGGAGAGTGGCCGGAGAAGGTGGGTGAAGTTCATCGGAGAGGAGGGGAAGGGGGAAGGTCTTAGAGAGAACCATAGATAGAGAAGAGAAAGCTGAGAGTCGGTGAGTGAGGAATGAGAGGTTTTGGGGGGGGGTTCGTTTGGTTTAATTTTAGGAAGGGGGGACTGGGGACCGTTGATCTGAATAAATCAACGGTCCATATTAAATGGGGTAGGTGGGGATCCGGGTTTGGGTTTAGGATTTAAAAGGTGTGGGGTCGGGTTTAAATTAAAATTGGGCTGGGGAATTGGGGTCCGATTTGAAAAGCCAATTTGGCTACATTTTAAATAGCCATTTTCCCTTTTTTAATTTATAAAAATAGCAAACAGTTTTCTGAAAACTAATTTAAAGTACTAAAATAATTTATAATACATAATTAACAATTAAAAGTACAGGATCCAATCTTATGCGTATGAAACACAATTAAACCTTAAAATGGCTAATATTGCAATTATGTGCAATTTAGCTTTTAAAAATACTAAATATAATTGTAAAAATGTGTAAGAATTACTTTAGCCATATTTTGGCATAAATATAAAAATCCAATAGATGAATTATCAAAATAATAAATTTTGGAAATAATTATTGGAGATTTTATGCATAAAAAGGGAGAAAATAAATTAATTTAAAACCCTTAAAATTATGGAAAAATAATAAAACCCTTGGATATGCTTATACATGCATATATATGCTATTTTGAAGGTATTTTGCATATTGAAAATATATAGGGAAAAATTGGGTATCAAAAACCGGTCGGGTCGTTACATCCTCCCCCACTTAAACATATGTTCGTCCTCGAACGTGCCCGGAGTTGTTCCGAAACCATCGAATCGCTGTGTAACCTTACCATGCACATACCCGGGGGTGATCCCACGTCACCCTATCTCATATAGGTCCGACAACACAATGTAACTGTAATTCCACATTCCAACCTAGCCCATAAACCTTAGAACCACATTTCCACTTCTGAAATCATCCACAAGATCAGAATCTCACATCTATACTCTGAATAAGCCCGAACAAGCTGTAACAAACCATATCTGCAACCTCGGATGCAATTACATGATATACCACATAACTCAAACACTTATAGCGATAACTTCTAATCACAGTAGTTGCTCAAAACAACCGAATATCGATAATAAGCCTCTTATCAAATAAAGCCTCATTCCAACACTTCCGTGTACTGCTAATGATTAATGAAACACGTAGAAAGTCATAACCATTCCTTAGATTAACCATTCGTGAAGCCACTTCTCCTTTGGCAAGGACCATAGCAATTTCTAAGCCGAACATCGATGTTATCCTTCCAACATGCTGAAATCGAAACGGGTAATATTCATTATAGATCCCAACGATCTCATCTAATCCAACACAACTACTCTGGTGACATGACACATCAATACAATCTAAAGCCACAACTCGTGCAATCCGCGCACGAATAAGCAACAATCCGAACATACTCAATTCATGAAGATGACTCAAATGAGAGAGCCATACCGCAAGCTCACCAGTACCACCACAACACAATGCTGGGAACCCGACACACATCATACAAACAGAACACACGAATCTAACCCGAAGGGTCATACCTCCACATAACTTCGCTGCAATGCGCGACCCTATCCAAACACTGGTCCACATGAAACACCTCAAGTCACTACGCTCAAAATCGACAACCACACGCAATTTGATGTCTAGAACCAAGCAAATCATCATAACCACGGCGAAGCAATTGACATAACATTACACAAACCCGAAAGGACACAACCGATACGCCATCCGCCGAGCAATACCCAATACTCTTCCCGCTTGAATCCCACTGAGAGACCCCAATAAAACCGCACCGCATGTGCCTATAACCAACAAATCCTAACGCCTCCCAACACGGAAAGGTAACTCATAGATCTCCCCAGATCACTAATAAGCTCAATAACAATCAAATCAACACATCCCTCAACAATACAACTCGGAGTCAACCAACCCGACTCGATGTGGAACATACATCCCTATTGGCCTACCAATGAACCCCTTATCAAGAAGTTCCTGAAGCTGCTCCTCCAACTGCTTTAACTCCGCCGGTGCCATACGATACGGTGCCCGACACCAAATCGATACTGAAATCAACAACCCTGTCCGGCGGCATGCCCGATAGCAGGAAACAGATCTGGAAAATCCCTCACCATCGGAACTGAATCAATGGTAGGAGTCTCTGCACTGACATCCATCACGAAGGCCAAATAAGAAAAAGGCAACCCTTCCCAGCCATCCGCTGGGTCTTCGAAAATGAATCACCCTACTGGAAACATAATCCGTCGAACCTTGCCACTCAATCCGTGGCATCCCCGGCGTAGCCAACATCGCCGTCTTAGCGCAACGGTCTAGAACAACACGACACTGAGAAAACTAGTCTATACCCAATATCACATCCAAAATCCAACATACCAAGCTACAAAGATCCACTCAGGTCTCCAAACCCCCAATAGCTACCACACAAGATCGATATACGCGGTCCACAACCACGACCTAACCTATTGATGAGAACTCACAGTCTCCAAATCCATACAGCACGCGAATCACCATATACGATCCCAACTCCACCGTCCGAATATACAACACACCTCTAATACACAATCATCCCACGAGAGGTACTCCTATAATTCTTCTGTGCCACCAAGCAACTCGAATATCAGCAGTCGGTCCAACAAGAGAGTGCCGCAATACTAATGAAGTATCCTCAACTCAAACACATGGCCCTTACTCAAATGTATACCCTCATCAAGCCACACCAATCAGTGATCTCATTTATCTAGTCATCTGAACTGTCCATGCTACCTAAGAATTTGTGACCTTCCTTTCAAAACTGAACCGTGACCTTACACATGCCAATCTCAATCCTACACAACATACCGCATATACCATACTATCCTAGGATAAACATGAGAACTTCATATCCATTCCGAGCCACAAGCAACTAAGTACTCAACTAGCCAAGAACTTTCCATTTGATCCCATCTAGAAGAAAATCACTACACATCCCATGCTCCTCACGCTCGTAGCAAATATACATCTCTAACCATGGTAGAAACCATCAAGAACTCTCCGAATTCCATTTGCACAAAACTAAACCGTCAGGACTGGATCCTCCTAACTTAACCAAGCTACGCAGGCCACTAAAACCCAAGAGCATTGCCGCAAAACACCTGCAAAAACTCATTACCTCGTAAGCATCCAAAGAACTAATCATATCCTTACCATGCCGATCCGGCCTACTACCAAGCTATCCTATTCATCCGAGTTTCCTTCTGATTTACCTTCAACTTGATACTCCTTCTTGCTATAACACCACAATTTCCTCAACCCAGACTCACCACACGAGACCCAAGCATAAAATCATACCGTCTAAGGCTCATAAGCCGCTGAATACTCTTTTAACTATTCCCAAAAGCACCACATTTAAAATACCTACCCTGAAGGGACTTCCTGCGAATCCAAATCCATTACCTTTACCTTCCTGATACTGATAGATCCCATAATGATATAGAAATACCACGAGTCTTGACACCCTCCAATGCAAACCTCAGTTTCTAGCCAAATATACAACTCGAAAATCTCAAATTAGTACATGTAAAATCTTGAACCCATTAGAACCATTCTCGAGAGTCATCCACTCTACTCAAGCCGCAATTAGACCAATCAAACAGACCGGACGACCTGTGCTCCAATAGCACTCCGACACCGCAGGATGTAACCTCACCTTAATGCAACCAAGCAACTTCCTGTTCTATGCACCGTACATTCTTTACCAATAACAAATCAAGTCATTATGTGATTCTCATACACCCATAAAGCATAACATAACCTTTATTGAAATTTCCTTTACTCGAGCCATCCTCGACCTCAACCTCCGTAAGCCATAACTAATTCACCAGTACACCTCAAACTGGAACCAACATAGCACATAACCGTGCAATCAACTAATCAATAGCAGACTCCCCCACTTGGCTCAAAGCCATAGATCAAACACACAATAACTCATAATGCATATACTCTATTACTGCCATAATACCGTGGTGAGATTAATATAAATCCTTCATAAGCTCGTGCAACACAAACCCTCTAGTACTTCAGATCTTCTACAAATCTCGCATTCACCCTCGTAACAGTTAAGCCCACTCTTTTAAGCGATCCAAATTCAAATTGCAACACATATATTTCACTGGTACATGAGGTCTTCCAACAAACAGCAAAAAGGATCACACAAACTTCAGAACACTCCGCAGGAGATAACCCACCTGCTTTGCCTCAAGCTAACATCTCTTCGTACTCCCCCATAATCATACTATTACTCGATCACTTACCCTTCCTAAATCTGAACTTACCCCACGATGTGGAGTTTACTTTATTCCACAACTAGACAACACGAAAAGATCCTTCAACACACCCATAACTCGGGGATACATATCAAACCAAGATGAAAATCAAGCACCAAATCGTTCTTCCTACCCTCAAGTAGACTCTTCTTATCACATCTAAATCATAAGAACACATCACGTGGTCACATTATGCTCATCACATAGCCATCCAGCCATCACTTCCACTAATAGGGACACTATCGGATATATAAGTCCAATAGCACGTGCTCACACAATCAACACCTCAGTGCTCAAGCTACAAGTAAAGCCCGGCCTCAAGTCCTCCAGATTGGCCAAACATCAACATACAGAAATCACATCTCGCCCCTCAACTCGGGAAATCACAAGCCGTCGATGCACAGCTGATACCGAGCGCTCATGTGCGCATACGAACGCGTGGAAGGAGTTCAAAGAGTCATATTTCAAGCTGAATCAATGTTGCACGATAAGAATTCAAGAATGTGGGATTTCCTAAAGGTTCTGCAGCCTCCCGAGGATAAGTACAGACGTCTCCGTACTGATCCGCAAGACTCTACTAAACCTGCTCATGACTCATGAGACCTATGTAACCTAGGCTCTGATACCAACTTGTCACGACCCTAAAACTGACCCGGTCGTGATGGCGCCTATCGTGAAACTAGGCCTGCCGACACAACTCCCGAATTTAACCCTTTAATCAATAACAATCATTTTTAAGCCTTTAATTAATCAGATAATCTCATAATGTAAGTCTAAATGAACAGCGCAATAAATACACAAGCCCGACATCGGGGTGTCACAAGTCACGAGCATCTACTAAGGTCTGAATAAAACTAAGAGTCTAAAATGTACTAAATACAGTCTAAGGAAGACAAAAGGGAGAAAAGCAGTGCTGCGAACGTCGGGCAGCTACCTTGCTAACTCCAATAACTCTGCCACTGAGCAATCAACACCCACTACCGGGTTTAGAAATACCTGAATCTGCACATAAGGTGCAGGGAGTAATGTGAGTACGCCAACTCAGTAAGTAATAAAAGTAAATGAGCAGTAAGAAAATACGTAAGCCACGTCATAACGCTACAGCAAATACAGTACATTTCCAAGACAGTACATAAATCATTTATTTCGTAAATCAAACTCAGTTTCACTAAAAACCTTTTCCTTTTTAAAACATCTTCCAATGGTTTCAAACGAGTGATAAAAAAAATAGTGAGTAAAATGATAGAAACGTAAACAGCCCCTCGGGCAAAACATGTACCATAAACCGCCCCTCGGGCATAATATCAACCGAACCAGCCCCTCGGGCTACCTCACAATCACTCGTAATTAGCCTCTCGGGCATAACATGAATCAAGAATCGCCCCTCGGGCAACATAGATCAAGAACAACCCCTCGGGCTTCAAAATGAAACAACAACAGCCCCTCGGGCTACAACACATCACTCACACTGGGTACCCGCGCTCACTGGGGGTGTACAGACTCCGGGAGGGGCCCCTTACGGCCCAAGCACAATAACAAGCCATCTCGTGGCATAATCAAACAAGCTCTTGGCCTCATATCAATCACAAGCCACCTCGTGGCATAATAAATCAGGCCCTCGGCCTCTCATATATCACAAATTAGTACCACATGCTGCGGCGCGCAGCCCGATCCCATGATATCCTCACAACACAAGCCCTCCGCCTCACTCAGTCAGATCTCACTCAAGCCCTTGGGCTGATAGTAAAACAAGTACTCGACTCAAAATCATTTATGAAATCAAAAGGAGTGAATAAAACTGAGTTATGAAAACAGTAAGAACATAGCATGACTGAGTGTAAACATTTAACCAAAAAAGTGAGGAAAAATAGTAGTAAAAGCCCCCTAAGGGTCCAAACAATCGGCAAAAGGACCAGACATGACATTCAGCCCCAAACACAATAATACTTTCCAAAATATAACAATATCAAATAGTTTTCAAGTAAAATACGCGACTTAATAGTCATACGGGATGGACCAAGTCACGATCCCCAACGGTGTACGACCCCACGCTCGTCATCTAGCGTGTGCGTCACCTCAAAGTAGCACAACGATGTGAAATTCGGGGTTTCATACCCTCAGGACAGTATTTACAATCATTACTTACCTCAATCCGGTCCAACTCTAGCCCACGATGCCTTTGCCTCTCGAATCGGCCTCCGGATGCTCAAAATCTATCCAAAATAGATTTATACCATCAAAATATGCTAAGGGAACAAAGCCCACTTAAAAATATCCAATTTATACCAAAAATCCCGAAATCGGTCCAACTCGACCCCCGGGCCTACGTCTCGAGATTTGATAAAATTTACATCAATAGACTCCTTATCTCCGCACGAGTTCATACATATCAAAAGTATTAAAATCTGACCACAAACGACCCCTCAAACCCTTGCTCAAGGGTCTCCAATCTCAAGCCCTTGTTTTCCAATTTTTAACCCTTAGTTTCCATTAATTTTCAAGCCAAGTCAGTGAAATAACACCATAGAAGCGAGTTTAGGGTCCAAAAACCTTACCTCTATGAAATCCCCTTGAAATCCCTCTTTAAATAGCTCCCTCAAGCTCAAACCCGCATGAAAATGGTGAAGAATAACTCAGAAATCGTGAAGGAAAACCTTTTATACTTTCTGACCCAGGATTTTTGCACCTGCGGTCCCATTACCGTTTCTGCGGTCCGAGACACCGCATCTGCGGTTTTCACTTAAACTCCAAGTTCCGCATCTGCGATCACATTCTCGCACCTGCGCTACCGCAAGTGCGCTTCCTTAGCCGCTTCTGCGATTCCAGCTGATCTTCTTTTTGGCCGCATCTGCAGCTGCCTTCCGCTTCTGCGGGCATCGCACCTACGGCCTCTCAACCGCAGGTACGGTTATGACAGCAACAAAAGTGCTTCAGCTTCCAAAGTCAACTCCAAACTTTCCTTCAATCATCCGAAATCACCCCGAGGCCCTCGGGACCTCAACCAAACATGCCAACATATCCCATAACATCATTCCAGTTTGTTCCAACCTTCGAAACACTCAAAACAACATCAAAGCATCAAATCACCATCGGATTCAAGCCTATGAATTCCAAAACTTCGAAATTCTGAATTCGATCAAAAAGTCTATCAAACCTCGTCCGAATGACCTGAAATTTTGCACACACATCACAAATGACACAACGGACCTACTACAATTTCTGGAATTCCATTCTGACCCCGATATCAAAATTTCCACTACCAACCGGAAAATACCAAATTTTCAATTTTGCCAATTCATTCCGATTACCCTTAAAACCAAAACCGACGATTTAAGTAAGTCATAATACATCACACGGGGCTAGTCATTCCCGAGAACTGGCGAGCGAAGTGCAAAAGCTCAAAATGACCGATCGGGTCGTTACAGCGTATCCCGTGATTGTTTGAGTTCTCCTGTTTATGTGTCTACACCTGTGGGAGATTCTATTATTGTTGACCGTGTGTATTGATTGTGTTTGGTTGTTCTTATTGGTTTTGAGACCAAAGCCTATTTATTATTGCTCAGTATGGTAGATTTTGATATTATTTTGGGCATGGACTGGTTGTTGCCCTGTTATATTATTCTTGATTGTCACGCCAAGACCGTGACACTTGCTATGCCAGGATTACCGCGGTTAGAGTAAAGAGGTACCTTAGAGTATACTCCCAATAGCGTTATTTCATTTCTTAAAGCTCAACGAATGGTTGAGACGACGTGTGACGCGTATCTAGCTTATGTGAGAGATGTCAGTATTGATACCCCTACAGTTGACTCAGTTCCAATACTGAGGGATTATCCCGACGTATTTCTAGCTGATCTTTCGGGCATGCCGCCCGATAGGGATATCGACTTTGGAATTGATTTGTTACCGGGCACTCAGCCCATCTCTATTCCTCCATATCGTATGGCTCCTCCTGAGTTGAAGGAGATGAAGGAGCAATTACAGGAATTGCTTGTTATGGGCTTCATTCAGCCTAGTGTATTATCTTGGGGTGCCCCAGTCTTGTTTGTGAAAAAGAAGGATGGATCTATGCGTATTTGCATTAGTTATCGCTAGTTAAACAAAGTTACAGTGAAGAACAGGTATCCATTGCCTCGTATTGATGACCTATTTGATCAGTTATAGGGTGCTAGAGTGTTTTCCAAGATTAATTTGCATTTATGCTATCATCAGTTGAAGATTTGGGAGCCAGATATCCCGAAGACTGCTTTCAGGACTCGGTATGGTCACTACGAGTTCCTTGCGATGTCATTTGGGCTGACCAGCGCCCCAGCAGCATTCATGCATTTGATGCGAAGTGTATTTTGACCCTATCTTGACTCTTTCGTCATTGTGTTTATTGACAATATTATGGTATACTCCCGGAGTTGGGAGGATCATGAGCAGCACCTGAGGACTGTGCTTCAGACCTTGAGAGAAAAGAAGTTATATGCAAAATTCTCAAAGTGTGAGGTCTGGCTAGATTCAGTGGCATCTTTAAGTCACGTATTGTTGAGTGAGGGGATCAAGGTGGATCCGAGGAAGGTTGAAGCAGTGCAGAGTTGGCCTAGACCGTCCTCAACTATGAAGATTCAGAGTTTTCTTGGTTCGACGGGGTATTACCGTCGGTTTGTAGAGGGTTTCTCATCTATTGCAGCACCTATGACCAGGATGATCCAGAAGGGTGCTCCGTTCAGATGGACAGATGAGTGTGAGGAGATCTTTCAAAAGCTCAAGACAGCTTTGACTATGGCCCTAGTATTGGTATTGCCTACAGGTTCGGGGTCTTATACCGTATATTGTGAGGCATCGCGGATTGGTCTCGGCGCGGTGTTGATGGAGGACCATAGGGTGATTGCCTACGCGTCCAGACAGCTGAAGGTACATGAAAAGAACTATCCTGTCCATGACCTTGAGTTAGCAGCTATTGTTCATGCCTTGAAGATTTGGCAGCACTATTTGTACGGTGTCCCTTGTGAGATCTACACTGATCACCAGAGTTTGCAGCATCTGTTCAAGCAGAAGGATCTTAACTTGCGTCAGCGGAGGTGGTTAGAGCTGATTAAGAATTATGATATCACTATTCTATACTATCCCGGGAAGGCCAATATGGTGGCCGATGCCTTGGGTCGCAGGGCGAAGAGTTTGGGGAGCTTAGCATATCTACCAGCAGCAGAGAGGCCGTTGGCATTGGATGTTCAGGCGTTGGCCAACCAGTTTGTTAGATTGGATATTTCTGAGCCGAGTTGAGTTTTGGCTTGGGTGGTCTCCCAATCTTCTCTTTATGATCGTATCAGGGAGCGTCAGTATGATGACCCCCATCTTCTTGTCCTTAAGGACACGGTTCAGCACGGTGATGCTAACGAGGTCACTATTGGAGATGATGGTGCATTGAGGATGTAAGGCAGGCTATGTGTGCCCAATGTAGATGGTTTGCATGAGTTGATTCTCCAAGAGGCTCACAGTTCACGGTACTCCATTCATCTGGGTGCTGCGAAGATGTATCAGGACTTGAGGCAGCATTATTGGTAGAGGAGAATGAAGAATGACATAGTAGAGTATGTAGCTCGGTGTCTAAATTGCCAGCAGGTGAAGTATGAGCATCAGCGGCAGGTGGACTGTTTCAGAAGCTAGAGATTCCGGAGTGGAAATGGGAGCGGATGACTATGGATTTTGTTGTTGGGCTTCCATGGACTCAGCGGAAATTTGATGAAGTTTGGGTGATTGTGGATAGGCTGACCAAGTCAGCTTATTTCATTCCTGTGATGACTACTTATTCTTCCGAGTAGCTGGCTCGAGTTTATATCCGTGAGATTGTCAGGCTTCATGGCGTGCCGGTATCTATCATCTCTGATCGGGGTACGCAATTTACATCGCGGTTCTGGAGGGCCGTACAACATGAGTTAGGTACTCGGGTTGAGTTGAGCACAACATTTCACCCTCAAACAGACGGACAGTCAGAGCGCACTATTCAGATACTAGAGGATATGCTTCGTGCATGTGTGATGGAAATTGGAAGTTCTTGGTACAAGTTCTTGCCACTTGTGGAGTTTGCCTACAACAACAGTTATCAATCGAGCATTTAGATGGCACCATATGAGGCTCTGTATGGTAGGCTGTGTCGGTCTCCAGTGGGTTGGTTTGAGCCGGGCGAGGCTAGGCTATTGGGTACAGACTTGGTTCAGGATGCTTTGGAGAAGGTTAAGGTGATTCAGGATCGACTTCGCACATTGATAAGTTAGGATTTTAACATGTTTTATACCCCTACTTGCCTATGCTTTGATCATGTATTTGTACAAAATAGTCCCAAAAGGCTCACAGGTTGTGCTTGTTTGCAGGTTTGATCGACAAAGTGACGAAATGTCAACGACCGGCTCAAAAAGGAGTGAAACCTGTTCAAGAATCAAAAACCAAGAAATCTAAGGGAAGAAGGCCTAGCACGGACCGCAGAAATTGGTATGCGGCCGCAGTAGGAGATTAAGAGAGTTGGCAAACTAGGCTTAAGGGCAATGCGGCCGCGGTACATATCTCGCGGTCCGCGGTGAAGGCTCCGCGGCCGCACGTCCATTTTGTGCGGTCCGCGGAATAGAGATTCAGAGAGTTGATGTTTTCAGAGTCGACACCCATGCGGTCCGCGGTCGTCTTTGCGCGGACAACACCAGCTTCCTCCGCGGTCGCGGTCCATTTTACGCGGTCCGCGGAGTCCAACTTCAGAGAGCCAAGTTTTGAAATCCAAGAGCCTTGTGCGGCCGCGGTCCATTTTGTGCGGTCCGCACTGACCTCGCAGGGGTATTTTTGTCCAGTTTTTCCAGCCTAGTATAAATATGACATTTTACCATTTTTAGGTCATCTGTTATCTTCAGAACACAACTGCGCTCGTGAGAACAACTTTTGTAGCCATTTTTGGCATCTTAGCTTCAAATTAACGATAGATTCTTGCAATTTAATTTAGTATTTAGTTATTATGTCTTGTTCTTCATCTATTTCTTCATTTTCTCTTCCAAGCATGTGTAGCTAAACCCTTTAGCTAGGGTTGTGGCTCAACCCTAGTGTGGGTAATTGATGGGTGTTGCCATCTAGGGTTAGATTGACTATGGGTGGTTGCTATTTGGGTTGATTTTATGTTTTAATTTAGAATTGGTGGTTGCAAACACTGATTCAATCTTTGTGGGTTTAACTTTTCTTGAGAAAAAGAATCTATGACCCCAAAATTGACCCAACAAGGAATTGGGATGGACTCATGAGAAAGGATAGTCCCAATTAACGGGTTAAATCTCGAGAGAGTAATCACCCTACTTGAACCCTAGTTGCTTGTCCTAATTTGCCTACCCATTTGGTCTCGAGAGAGTCAACTGGGCAAAACCACTCTCTCTACCGAGAGGTGTGAGAGTGGGTAAAATTGTGCAATGGTAATAGCATAAGCCCCAATTATGTCAATCGAACCTTAGTAACATCTACCCGTTAATTAGCCACCTAGGTGATGTCACGACCCTAGTGCCCTTCTTTCCATTAGATACAACTTTAGCAATTATCTCGTAGCATAATCTAGTTTCAATTAGTAGTTTGATAATAGTAGTTTATAATTGAAAAAACCCGAAAATGTTAGAAGTGACATTTAGAACAATTACACGACTTTAGTCTAGATAGATACCCAGCTCCAATTTCTAGCTCTCTCAGTAATTCGATCCCGACCCTCATATTGGGTAAAAGATATTGCGACCCTCTCTTCCTACTTTATAGTAGTGTGGAGTTGGCAGCGATCACTTTTTGGCGCCGTTGCCGGGGAGCTAACGGTTTTGGCTATCTATTTAGTTAGTTTAGTGTGTTGTTCTTCTTTCCTTCTTATCTACTAATTTGTGTGCGTGATTACTATAGTTGCCAAATGGCTTTGAACGCGAATGACCCTCTTGGCAACGTGCTTGCGGGGGAGGAGGTTGATGAAATTGGAGACGATGAGGTGCCTCTTGTACCTCCCAGACGTGGACGAGGCTGCCAGGCTAATGCTAATGACAACGTTCCAGACCCTCCTCCGCCACCTCTAAGAGCGGTTCCAAGGGTGCTACCGAATCAAGGATATGCGAGTGCCATCGTTCCTCCCCGAATCCGGGCGGGGAACTTTCAAATCACAAATGTCATGTTGACCTTGCTCGAGCAATGAGGATACTTTACGGGCACCTCCGATCAAAATGCCTACAAGCACTTGAAGGGGTTCGTAGATACATACTGGGGTAGCAAGCAAACAAAGGTGTCCGAGGATGCGTTGAGAATGAGGCTTTTCCCGTTTTCTCTTCGGGGTAAAGCGTTGGATTGGTTAGAAAGGCTCCCAAATCATTCCGTCACTACGTGGGATGAATTGGCGGACAAGTTTATTTTCAAGTTCTTTTCACCGAGTCACATGGCGGCGCTTCGTGATAAAATTTTGGCCTTCAAGCAAGAGCCAACGGAACCCTTGCATGAAATATGGGAGATATCTAGAACAACGGTGAAAGAATGCCCAAACAACGATATGACCGAGGCAATGATTCAACAAACCTTTTATCGGGGCATCAACACCACTAATCAATGCATTGTGAACCAATTGGCCGGAGGCAACTTTATGAAGCTTCCTTACAATGAAGCTTGTGATATTCTTGACGAGATGGCCGACACTTCTTCGGCTTGGCAAAGTAGGGCCAATGTTCCTCAAGCCGACCCTACGGCGATCCATTTGCACAAGGAGTTGCATGACCATGGTCAAGCTATTGCCGAGCTTACTACTACTATGAATCAATTGGCTAAGGCGCAATTACAACAAGTCCAAAATTCTCGCCAAGTCAATGCCATGGAAGGAGTGAATATGCTTAAGAGAAGGCAAAGAGGGCAACAACCTCAAGGAAACTGTGATCAATATGATGATGGTGGTGGTTTTTCAAATCAGTGTTATGATGAGCAAAGCGAAGAAGTTCAATATGTCAATAACTATCAAGGCAATCGAGGTAACTCTTCAAATCAACAATGGCGACCCCAAGGAAATTGGGGCAATCAACAAGGTGGTGGTAATTGGAACAACAACAACCAAGGCGGAAATTGGGGGAACAACAATTCGGGCAACCAAGGAAATTGGAATGGAAATAACAATAATTGGAACAACAATGGTCAAGGTAATTGGAACAACAATGGAAACCAAGGCAATAGGGGGCAAGGCTTTCAAAGGCCCCCCATGTACCAACAACCGAACAATCCACCCCCGTTCCCTTCTCAAGGATCTAGTTCTTCGGGTAATGATATGGGAAGAATAGAAATGATGTTCGAACAAATGATGAAGAAGAACCAAGATTCCGATGCTCAATTGGATTCCCACAATACCTCCATTCAAAATTTAGAGGTGCAATTAGGCCAAATTTCTCAATCGTTGAATACTCGCCCAAAGGGTGCTCTACCAAGTGATACGGTAGTGAATCCTAAGGGTGGGAACAATCATGTGATGGCGGTTACAACAAGAAGTGGGAGAGGCGGTGATGTGCATGCCTCGAAAGATAAGCAAGTTGTGGATGATGATATTGAGTTGCAAGAAAATGATAGTCCTTTGGTAGTTGAAGATATGGTAGAGAATGATGTGAACAATGATGTGAGGATTGACATTTATGAGGCCAAGGTAGAAACTCAAGAGGCCGTGAACCCGTCTAGGGAGCACATAATTGACATGCCGGAGCCGGTGGTGCTAAAAGCCAAGGCACCTTTGCCTAGACCACCTCCGCCTTATCCTCAAAGGTTAGCCAAGCAGAAAAGTGACAACCAATTCCGAAAGTTCATTGACATGATGAAGAGCTTATCCATCAACGTGCCTTTGGTAGAGGCTTTGAAGCAAATGCCTAGGTATGCGAAATTCATTAAGGATTTGGTTACAAAGAAGCGTTCCATGGATTGTGAAACAATAAAGATGACTCACCAAGTCAGTGCGATAGTACATTCTATGGCCCCAAAATTAGAGGATCCTGGTACTTTCACTATCCCTTGCACCATTGGTAGTGCAGACTTTGCCAAAGCTTTATGTGATCTTGGGGCAAGCATCAATCTAATGCCTTTCTCAGTTTTCAAGACTCTAGGTATTGGGCCACCAAGGCCAACTTCCATGAGATTACAGATGGCAGATAGATCAATGAAGCGTCCTTTGGGTATAGTTGATGATGTACTTGTTCGGGTGGACAAATTTATCTTGCCAGCGAACTTTGTGATTTTGGACTGTGAGGTGGACTATGAGGTCCCAATTATTCTGGGGAGACCTTTCCTTGCAACGGGGAAGGCATTGGTTGATGTTGAAGCAGGTGAACTAACTTTTAGGGTAGGTGATGAGAAGGTCGTCTTCCATGTTTGCAAATCCATGAAGCAACCCAATAGCACCGAGGTGTGCTCTTTTGTGGACATTTTCACAGCTGTGATAGTGGATGACACAAGTTCTATGATCAACGTGGAGGACCCCCTTGAGGCCGTGCTATTAAATCTTGATGTCAATGATGATGCAAGCAGAGTGGAGTGTGTCAATGCTCTACATGGGATGGGCTCTTATTCCTATGAGCCGAGAAAATTGTCTTTGCATCTTGAAAATCGGAAAACTCTACCAACCAAACTATCAATTGAGGAGCCACCGGTGTTGGAGTTGAAACCACTTCCTCCACACCTCAGGTATGAATTTTTGGGCTCTAATTCAACTCTTCCAGTTATTCTTTCTTCTTGCCTTACTAACTTGCAGGTTGAGGCCACTTTGGAGGTGCTTCAAAGGCGAAAAAGGGCAATTGGATGGACTCTGGCGGACATTCAGGGAATAAGCCCCGCATTTTGCATGCATAAAATTATCTTAGAGGATGATGCAAGACCTTCCTTAGAACATCAACGGAGGTTAAATGAAGCAATGCAAGAGGTGGTGAAGAAAGAAGTGATCAAATGGCTTGATGCGGGTGTGGTGTATCCAATTTCCGATAGCTCATGGACTTCCCCGGTGCAATGTGTACCGAAGAAAAGCGGGATGACGGTGGTGACAAATGACAACAATGAGCTTATTCCCACTCGAACCATTACCGGGTGGAGAGTTTGCATGGACTACCGGAAGCTTAACAAAGTGACCCGCAAGGATCATTTTCCCTTGCCATTCCTCGATCAAATGCTTGATCGCCTTGCGAGGCGAGCCTTCTATTGTTTTTTGGATGGGTATTCGGGCTATAATCAAATTTTAATTGCCCCGAAAGACCAAGAGAAGACAACTTTTACATGCCCATATGGTACATTTGCTTTCTCCCGGATGCCATTCGGGTTGTGCAATGCTCCGGCGACCTTCCGACATTGCATGATGGCTATTTTCACCGACATGGTGGAAGACATATTGGAGGTCTTTATGAATGATTTTAGTGTGGTTGGTGATTCCTTTGAAGAGTGCTTGGTAAACTTGGATAGAGTCTTGGCCCGATGTGATGAAACTAATCTTGTTCTCAATTGAAAAAAATGCCATTTTATGGTTGAAGAAGGTATAGTGTTGGGTCACAAGATTTCTAAGCATGGGATTGAGGTAGACAAGGCTAAGATCGAGGTGATTTCAAGGCTTCCTCCCCCCACTTCTGTCAAAGGGGTGAGGAGTTTCCTTGGGCATGCCGGGTTCTACCGGCGGTTTATCAAAGATTTCTCGAAGGTTGTGAATCCCCTTTGCAAGTTGCTAGAGAAAGATGCTAAGTTTGTTTTGATGAAAAATGCATGGAGGCCTTTGAACTTCTAAAGCACAAGTTGACCACTACCCCGATCATTACCGCACCCAATTGGAGTTTGCCCTTCGAACTAATGTGCGATGCAAGTGACGTTGCGGTTGGGGCGGTGTTGGGTCAACGAGTGAACAAAATATTCCATCCCGTGTACTATGCAAGTAAGACTATGAATGAAGCTCAACGGAATTACACGGTGATGGAGAAGGAATTGTTGGCCATTGTGTTCGCCATGGAAAAATTTCGACCATACCTTATGGGGGCCAAGGTAATAGTGCACACCGACCATGCCGCCCTTTGGTATTTAATGACCAAGAAAGATTCCAAGGCAAGATTGATGAGATGGGTATTACTTCTTCAAGAGTTTGATTTGGAAATAGTGGACCGGAAGGGTAGTGAGAACCAAGTTGCGGATCATTTGTCCCAC